>NW_015646369.1:326236-335574 GCF_001515625.1 Sinocyclocheilus rhinocerous | reverse complement strand
ACACATGCCAGCTCAAGCCGCATTTTACAGACCTCCCCCCCCCCAGTCATTTTCGTATTTATATTTACATGCATATGAGTGCTCCCATCCATGAGAATGCAGGCAGTGATATTTGAATTCCTGTCAGAATCCCTAAATACCCAGCCTGGGCAGATACAGTGGTATATTTATTTGACTGACATTGTCTAAATTGAAGTTTGACACTCTTCACCACTCTAACCTTTATGCAAATGCAAAATCATCCAAATGTGATGGACAGAATTCAATTAACTGAGATGACAGAGAATAATCTAGTGAACTGAATACATCAGCCAGCTGAAAGGTAACACAATCATCATGCTGAGGTACGGGGGTGGAGGACTGTTCTGAGAGAGAGAGAGAGAGAGAGAGAGGGAGGGAGGGGGCTAAGGATGTAGATATAGCCCATTTCCCCTGTCTTATCTAATGGCGCAAGCTCTATTTCTCCAAAGCGAAGTCTTCAGTCCAGTAAACTCTTGATCTCAAATGAGAGGTCTGCAACACTGTTGCTAAGCAATTAGGAGTCTTTATTGAGCAGCTGATTCCTGGTTCTCAGTGTCCATCAGTGCGATTTCGCCTCACCTAATAGACTTCCATACTGATGAACAGAATAGCCCTGTACTCAAAGAAAATGGCTTAGGAGCTGGGCTTCAAATGAAAGCACAGTAAGCATGCTCCTTTCTTTAAACACAGCCTGCCCAAAACAACTGTTGCTTTCTACATTTTTTTCTTTCTTTCTAATATACAGTCCTAAAGGATGAGAGCTTCCATTACAGACAAAAAAAAAAGTAAAATGAGAAATTGAAGAAAATTAAATGCTTCTAAAAAACCGATACATATTTTGATTATTATTTCTTTTTTTTTGTATTTAAAAAATAAGGTTTGATTATTGTTTTATTTAGAAATGACTGTCACGTTTGATTTAACTTGAAAACAAAATCATACACTGCACAATGTGTGTGCACATGAACAAAACCTAACCGTCTCAATGCGGTCTCTCAGTCCTCAGTGTTTAATATGTCAGATACAGAACATACTTGTGGCCAGGTGGGGGCACCCTTAACCAATTTTTGAAACACTTGCACTTGCAAGTGCTGGAATACCAGGGTCTAAACAAATAATATATTTACAGGTGGGAATAGTTAGAATGACTGAAATTATTTAACACTCTCAGAAAAAAAAAGGTACAGAAGCTGTCACTGGGGTGCTACCTTTTCAAAAGGCACACCTTTGTACCTAAAGAGTCCGTATTGGTACCTTAAAGGTACAAATTAGTACGTAAAGTGTACACATTAGTACCTAAAAGGTACAAAAGTTTACCTTTTGATAAGGTACCACCCCAGTGACAGCTTCTGTACCTTTTTTTCTGAGAGTGAATGATAAACAAATAACAAACACTTCAATTTCAAATTAAATTATTAGTTGTATGTATGGAATTCCTATTTCTTTGATTATTCTAATGATTTAATAATTCTATATATTAATAAAAGAAAATATGTTTTAGTAGTAGCCACCATTTTATATTATTAAATTTAATATTCTATAGCTTCTATATATTAAATGTTAATTTTCTAAAGAAATTTTACTCCCATGACTTAGGAGGCCTGTTTTAAAGTGGTGTGTATCTATTCAGTAAAATGCTGGTCTCAGACATAAAAGCTAAATAATACTGGTTTTGCTTTTCAATAACAACCTTAAAAAGAGAACAACAGAGAGCTAAAAATTCTCAGGACTACTTTGCCTCCAGCAACGGAAACACTAGATGGCTCTGTTGTGATACATGAAGTGCTGATGGACGATTTTTGTTCGTTTGTATCTTTTCTTTATCCTTTTCTACTGTTTGCATAGTTTTACTTGAATGTCTCTAAGATACAATTAAATTTTGATTAACATTTCAGAGATACTCAGCAGTCCATTTATTGCATTTCGATAAGAGCATAACAGACATGCCAGTTATTTTACCCACTGATATGGCTTGGGCACAGATGCTGTCCTCTGTAGCTTTTTGAATTCTGTCAGTTCAGAAAAAAAATGAGGTGGAGTGGTCCTTAAGCATTTCTCTTCACACAGAAAGATGTCATTTCACAGGCAAGAAATTAAACACATTCTTTTTACATGTAACATTCACACCATCTCATTGGTCCATCAGCAAACTAGCTTTATAAATTATACTAATTACATTTCAGAATGACTAAATATGGTTTTTTCTTTAAACAGATTTTAAAAAATCTTTCTATGAACGAGCAAGGAGAGGGGTAAAGTCAAATTGTATCCATTAACGATAGTCAAGCGATTCTCCAGCATATCTGTTACATACAATGTAACTTCCATTAGCCCTCCAACTGGCTACAGTACACACCATTTAATTAAATATAGCCTTTCAAAGAAACGTACTGCAAGCAATTTAGAGAGTAGCACATTTGAAGCTTGCATGAGGTTACTAGTGCTTTTAACCACTAGTATGAGTGCATAGACTGTTAATTAACATATTTAGAATTAAGTGGATTTGCTATGCACTAATCAGTCTCTAATTGACTAAGAACTGTACCCTTTCAAACACTGGACAGCAATCACAGCAGCAAGAGCCAGAATATTACATAATCACTAATTATGTTTCAGATAGTAAATAAATACAAAAACAAAGCTGATGGATTACGCAAAGCTCATCAATATGACTGGTTAATGACTACTCGGAGCAGTCATCAGACTTGTGCAAGTAGTCAAGCGATTCTCCAGCATATCTGTTACATACAATGTAACTTCCATTAGCCCTCCAACTGGCTACAGTACACACCATTTAATTAAATATAGCCTTTCAAAGAAACGTACTGCAAGCAATTTAGAGAGTAGCACATTTGAAGCTTGCATGAGGTTACTAGTGCTTTTAACCACTAGTATGAGTGCATAGACTGTTAATTAACATATTTAGAATTAAGTGGATTTGCTATGCACTAATCAGTCTCTAATTGACTAAGAACTGTACCCTTTCAAACACTGGACAGCAATCACAGCAGCAAGAGCCAGAATATTACATAATCACTAATTATGTTTCAGATAGTAAATAAATACAAAAACAAAGCTGATGGATTACGCAAAGCTCATCAATATGACTGGTTAATGACTACTCGGAGCAGTCATCAGACTTGTGCAAGCGAGGGAAAATACCAGCTATTTTGCCTCCAGATTGTGTGATTGCTGATTGTGTCAGGTACAAAGGCAGAGCGTTACTAACAGACCAAGACATCGGCTAGCATTTACCACATCATACATGAGGTGGATCAACTTTTGGAATATATGTCATTTCTTCATAGACAATAAACAGAAAATTTGAACCAAATAGAAGTAAAAAAAATCTTGTATTATTAATTTATATTTATTTATTTTGTATAATGTTTCTTACAACATTTCCAAGAATATGCAATTGACCTGACTCTCTCTATTTAACTGTCTCTGACATTAGTTTAGGGTTGAAAATACCATGTCTTACGTAGCTGCTGACACAGCCTTGAACCTTCAGAGCTGAGAAAAATCGCCCACATGGATGACTGGCTCCTCTCAGACCTGTGTGGACGGGCATAGCAGCCCTTCCTGCAGGACCTGAAAAAAAGACCTCCGATTTCTCTACACACGGATAAATATGGAAGATCGAGGGACCCGTACGGGGTGGCGGCTGTCGGGGCTTTCATTCACTTTGATACCCTCTGTCAAGCAGAGCAGTGACATACAGGCCAATGCATTGATATGAGAAAGAAGGCTGCATGGATAGAAAGTTGTGGAACTGAAAAAGAAACATTTGAACACAGCCACTACATTACATTGGTTCATTCTGTGTTTGAATACAAAATATTCACACACCTGTACAGAGAGAGAGAGAAAAAAAGAATCAGAGATTCCAGGCAGAAGTTACGAAATATGAATAGAAAAAGACAAGTTTAAATATATAAGAAACACTGTATAAAACCTTGAAACTCATAACACCGATAGGATAAAACAGTCAGTGACAGTGTCTATGCCTGTCCATGTCTCTGTGGAAGATTACATGGCTGAAAAGAGTTTCAACATGCATATGAGCAAAGAAAGAAAGCATAAACACTGTACACCACACGTACGCGCCAGAATTTGCACGCAGCCAGGTCTCTCAGCTCCTTTCCATCTTTGAAGTTGGACTCTAATTGACCCACTGTGTAGACTGGTCACCCGTAGATTGATGCTGTTTACAATCCAGAAAAATCCAGACAAAGACGACTTCAAGAGAACAGGCAAGTCTGAAATATCAAATAAAGACAGCATGAGCCACTGGAGATTCTGAACAGAACTAAACTGCTCCAGTCCCCATCCAGTCTGAGATGTGTGTGGGTGTGAGGCAGTAAGAGGGCAGCTGGGGTTTCTTTTCACAGCCCTTCACCTCTCTGCGCTGCCGCTAGGCCGGGGCCTGCTCAACGCCACAGAGAACTGGAGAAATATGAGTGCCACTTTGTTTGACTTCCTCTCAGCCTCCAAGACACCAGCAGGGTCTGGTAATGAGTCTGCAAACAGGACTCGCGAGGAACGTCATGCCACTCATGACTAATTGTGCTCCAACACTTCACTGAAGAGGAGAAGGAAGTCTGTAAGCCTGTAAGATATGCTAGTTTAGAGAGCTTTCGTTTTTTTTTGACACTTAAAACCGGTTACAAGACAGCAAATCTAATCAGTGAAAGGGCATGGTGACATTAGTACATGGCACCGTGCATGGTATCAATACAGTAACCTTTTAACCACGTATAATGTTTAGTTCAAGCATATAACAATAATCACGAATACAAAAAATGATACAAGGCGTTTCCCATTTATAATATCTGTATTTTAAGGGCAAACAAATGTAAAGTGTTGCTTTTTCTTTATTCACAAAATGAGACGCCAAATACATGCTGTTTATATAAAATTACTGCTCCAGCACAAGACAGCACAAAAATTTTCCTCTCTCTGCTGGAATGGGGAGTGATATTGTTCCAACCAAGCACCATAAAAACAGACCGGACGGGGCTCAGTGCTCAGGAGAACTGGTAAGCCCCTGTTTTATTCATGAGCATGCAGGCTCCGCCAGCTGAGAAAACCCCTGCAGTCTCTTCCAGCACATCAAGGTTTTGTGCCTGAATTACAATCAGGCCCAGGTCGCCGCTCTGACACATTGCATTAAAAAGCAACAGCGAATAACGGACCCAAGTCAATTTGGGGATTGATCGACAGGTCCTCGTCTAGAAAACAGAAACACCCCAAAAGAGAGCTCTGACCGCCGGGATAATCGGAGCGTGCTCATTCGACTCATGGAAATCAAATATGAAAAGAACATAAGACGAGCTCCTTTTTGGCGAGAGGGAGTGGGATTTGAGGAAGGTTTGAAGAGAGAAAAAGTTTGCGCTGCTGAAATGTATTGTTGCCGGTAATCCGGTGGAAATGGAAAGAGGGACGGAGAGGCGTCCCTAAGGTGAGACCAATGCAACAGCTAAATGGTGATGGAATGAAGCTCAATCTCTTCAGATTGGTTTAGATTCTTCAATATAAAGGTCATGCACCTATAGCATAACAAAAAGCGAAATATATTTACTTCTCAGAACTGTTGCATGGCAAATAGTAGTATACTTGTGAAACTGCCTCATTCTGAAACGTCAATTGGCATTCTTAAATCTGCGCGATGTTACATAACAGGCGTAAATAGTAAGAATGGTATCATGCTGGCATATTAAAAAACAACAACAAGCTGACATGTGCACGCTCACAAATAGACACTCACTCAAGGAGAAATAGATGAAGATGTTCTCGCAGGCCTGACAGAAAATGAGCAGAGAAACAAACACAAATGAGTCACTTTGCCAACAAGAGGAGAAATAATTGGTCCACTTCCCATTATGCTAATAAACAAGCAATAATGATAAACAAAGTTCCAGAGCAGATAAAAAAAAAGGAAAAAAAAGATAACGCTCAGTGGGAGGCCACCTATCTACATCTCGCCCTCCATTTCACAGCCATTAGATGTATCTGGCAAAGTCACATAACAACAACGTAAAGATTTTTTTCATAGCGTCTAAATTTACAGTTTGGAGGACGTCCCCTAATTGCCCTTTTTGAATACAGCGTCCTAGGCTCCCTGTCATTATGGTTGCATTGAAGTCCTAATGAGTGGAATTGTCATCCACAAAGACGCCCCCCTTTTTCCCTGCTGTGCGAGCACATTAAATCCAGACAGCTCATTTCCATTCCCCTGCCATCTCTCCAGAAATGACGTGCGATGCTTGAAACTGTTTATTTCCAAATTCAGACCTCCTCCGTAGCAGCCATCGGCTTCAATTACCAGTTTTTCTGAGCGCAGCCATCAGGCAGCCTGACACTAAGGTCCAACCTAATTCCCACCTTCTCCAGAGTCAAGAGCATAATGTGCAGATAAAAAAGGTGGAAAATAGCATGTGCCTCATTAGCATGCGGTGGCTGCCTATTCATTTGCTCGCCTGCGAATGAAAGTTCTGACACTCGGGCGCCTTCCGCAATATGAGAATGGTCCTCTTCAGACAGTGCGCCGTCCTTACCGCAATGAGAGAGGTCATGAAGGGAGGGGGGGGGTGCAACATCGAACCCTGCTAGCTGTGCCCTGTGACTGCGGGGACGGCCAGGGTGCCGAGAGGGGGGTATTGATTCTGGGAGCAGCTCATTACCTGCTGAATCAACACATTACGGGCGCGTTTGAAGCGTGCACAGCCGAATTGTTTACGAGTGTCTTTAGTGAAGGCCAAAAGCTAGCGCTGACAGGGCACGGCCACACTCATTAGCCTGCAACCCCACGATTAGATGTTATCCGATACACTGCTATCTGCGGTGTCCGTCTAACCAAGGCTGCTGGCCTGCATTGGCCTGGCCCATTACGGCCGCTCACGCTCGCTCTCCCGTCCCTTTCCTCCTTTCTCTCACCACTCCCCATGAATGTATCCATTAGGCCGCCGATGTGTAAATTGTTTTCACCTGCACTGCAGGCAGATGGAGGAGAAGGCAGGCAGGGGGAGGAGAAGGAAAGGCGCCGGACGCATAATTTCCTATGCATGAGCTTTCTAATCAGCTGCAGAGTAACATGATTCCCCAGCTTCTCGTGGATATGGGGGGAAAATGAGTCTCTCAAATGCACAATCTGCAATCAATATGCATGCTATGTTATAGGGATATTGGAAGCAGGGGCGCTGGTGACTGAGTTCATATGAGCTTGCCTTATATAAGTGAGATGGCTTAATGCGAAGGATGCGAGGCCCAGCCTGATCCCATCCACTGGAGATAGAGTTCAGCCTGTGCTGGATGTATTAGAGGATAATTTGACCTACAAGACAAAGCCCCCATAAGCACAATTTCCAGTGTCAGCAGAAGGCAGCCCGGATGAGTGACAATGTGTACGCACCCTCACACGCACCAATAAATGCTGCCCCTATTTAATGCTGCAACCACAATTTGGTTTCCTAAGAGGGTCATGATGTCAAACAGACCATATGGAACCAAGCGGAATGCTGCTGAGTTAAGGCTAGAAAGTAAAGTATTATCATAATTAGGATATTTACCGTACCGCTCAGTGGAAACGAGCCATTAAATACACTTACTTTCACTCATGTAAGAAGCAGAAACTGATCATTTGGTTATCTAATACTGACAATTACGTTGAACTGTTTGGCCTGAATAAGATTTCTGACGATGTGGCGTTGAAGTGTATAATTTCTGCACCACTAGAGTCACCAAACAGAACTGCAAATTAGACACTGTTTTCAAACAAGTTTTCAACAGTCCCCCTGTCTGCCATTATAAAGACAAACAGGTAGGCCTACCCCAAACTTATGAATCTAGATCAGGGGTTCTCAACAAAGATCCAGGCTGTGCTCGAAATGGCATACTTGCTTACTGCCCAGTACACAGTGCATACTGCATACTATTTTTAAAGAATAGTGTGTGAAACAGTATACAATAAGCAACAAATGTTTTAGAGTAGTATGCTGTGCTGTCACATGACAAACACTGAACATTAATTCAGCACAGCTGTGGAGGATGTTACCTTACAAATAAATGTGCTAACCGTTCTTTTTACAAAGGCTTGTTAATAAGGGTTCATACCACTGATCTATAATAGTTCATATAACAGTTCATACTAGTAAACAATTATATTGCCCAATTGAACTCATTTCATAATTGATGATGAACTTTACATATTGAAAAGAACTGAATCAACACTGAGCTCTATTTAACTGAATGATGGTATTTTTGGCAGTTACACTAAGTGGAAAAAGCGATATATTCTAGTTACACTAAGTGCAAATAAATTCTGTTTACACTAAGATAGCAGCATTTTCTTTAGCAACAGGCGTGTAAATAGTAGTTAGGTGGCAGATATTTATACTTCAATACTGTAGTACATTATAAAACAGAATGCAATAACATATTGAGTGTAAATTATAATGCTTATAAATTTTATTAGATGAATGCCAATTTATTGGGACAAAAACCTCCCTACACCGACAGCTAAGCATGCCTAATAACATGTATTATTAATGAGGCGTTTTATTTGCACTTTTCAAATATTTACTTTATTTTTATTGAAAATAAATGCCTTTCTGATTTGATATGTGATGGGAAAAGGAGAAGCACGTTTGACAAAAGGTGGACTAGAACTCGGGTCGATCGCGTCAAAAGCAAACAGCTCTCATTTTACTCACTGCACCACTGATACTGCAGTAAAATATGTGTCTTTTGCAGTGCTGTTTATAGCAGCCAGGCATTGGTGGGCGGAGTTAATGTAAATAGCCTCTACCAACAAATTGGTCTATTTGTACTTAGAACTCTGGTTCTTTTTAGAGCTGCTTTAAAGCAGAATTGAATTCTGTTTGCATAACTGAAATATTTTTTTTATTTGTTATTTATATATTATATTACTGCAATATTATTATGATTTAATATCTTTGAAACAATCTGTACTGTATAAAGTGCTATAGAGATAAAGCTGACATAATTTGTCTTGACTGGAAACATGCCATAGAGCAGGGGTTGGCAAGTTAGTTTGGCATTGGGCCAAAAAAATATGGCGGGCCAGAATATAGTCAAAGGATAATTTAAGAAATTAATTGATGAAAAATGCAACTAGAATTGCCTGTGATAGACTGTTACAGTGTCTTTTGTAACTGTTTGTGAGCTGTAACTCTGTGTTAAATCCTGTAGGAGGACAGTCATTAACAAAAAGCCATATTTGTGTGGTGGTGTCCGGCAGAGTGTGTGAGCGGAGTGGAGCGTCAACAATTTCCCCTCCGCGCTCCGAGCATTTA
>NW_015646369.1:325656-326109 GCF_001515625.1 Sinocyclocheilus rhinocerous | reverse complement strand
GAACTATAACTTCCCGCTCATGTCCATTGCCGTCATCATAGCTTCACGTTCTTTCTGATTTGAGTGATCCTTCTCTATCAAGCTGGCTAAATATGTTTAACGTGAATTCTTGCCAAATATGCAGTTATATTACGGGCTGTTGGCATGAATTGTACTCGTGATGGGGCGGTGGTGGAGAGAGTGAAAACCACGCTCCGACTTTTAAAAAATCCGCTCCTCGCTCCAGTCAAAATCACACCACTCCACTCTGCGCTCCGCTTCCATACTCTGCTCCGCTCACATACTCTGCCTGGTGCTGTACCACCTTCCAAGTGAAGAGTACCAATCCGAGGTAGAAATTCCAGCCTTCTTCAAGGACCACAATCTCACCCTGGAACCTGAATTGGAACTGAGCATTGAGAAAGGGGGGTCCCAGATGATTGACATCACCCCAATCAACACAGCCCTCCAAGC
>NW_015646369.1:314621-324914 GCF_001515625.1 Sinocyclocheilus rhinocerous | reverse complement strand
GTTGGCATGAATTGTACTCGTGATGGGGCGGTGGTGGAGAGAGTGAAAACCACGCTCCGACTTTTAAAAAATCCGCTCCTCGCTCCAGTCAAAATCACACAGCTCCGCTCACATACTCTGATTGTGAGTAACTGTTGCTGTCATGACAGATCTATTTCAGAACCAGCCGCTGTCAAAATAATCTGGCTGCGAGCGCAGACCAGATATTATTGCTGGCGGGCCAGTTTTGGCCCGCGGGCCACCTGTTGCCGACCACTGCCATATAGATTCAAGTACAATTTATATCCTAACAACGATATCATTTTTAGATACACAGCGAAAGTTTGTACTTTACATGTATATACGTACATATAAAAGTGTTACATTTATAATTACTATTCCCAACCTCCAGTTAACTCACCCGTTTAAAGATGAAACGTCACATGGAACGCGTTGCGTTCTGAGAAACAGTATCCCATGCAGTGTCTTCAGATGCATACATCAAATTTCAGCAAATGTAGCAGGTAATCCGGGAATTCCATGCATACATCAAATTCACATACTATTCACAGTATACACATATACTTTTTGATTGTGTCTTTGTTCCTCATGTGTTCTGTGACCTAGACCAGTGGTTCCCAACCCTGGTCCTGGAGGCACCGCAACACTGTATGTTTTGCATGTCTCCTTAATCAAACACACCTGATTCAGGTCATCAGCTCATTAGTAGAGACTTTAAGACAGGGGTGTCAAACTCAGTTCCTGGAGGGCCACAGCCCTGCACAGTTTAGATGCAACCCTAATTAAACACACATGATCCAACTAATCAAGTCATTAAGGCTTATTTGAAAACTACAAGGTATGTGTGTTGGAGCAGGGTTGGAACTAAACTATGCAGGGCTGCAGCCCTCCAGGAACTGAGTTTGACACCCCTGCTTTAAGACCTAAAAATGGTGTGACAGAGAAAGGAGACATGCAAAATGTGCAGAGTTGGGATGCCTCCAGGACCAGGGTTGGGAACCACTGACCTAGACCAGTCATTTGGTTCAGGTGTGTCGTTAATCATCCTCATTTGCCTTTGTATTTAAGTTCTAGTCTGGTCAGTGTTCCCTCATCCGGTATTGAATGTTCTACGTGTGTCACCTACCTGTCTGTGGAATTACCCTCTTGTGGATTTATTAAAAGACTATTTACCTTCATCATCTTTGTGCGTGAGTTTATCTTCGACACCGTTCTGTGACAATAGCATACTGCAATATAGTAAGAGCTGTATGGTAGTATGCCATTCCGAACACAGTTTCTGTACTGATTTTAGTGTACTTGAGTTATATTTAGCAGATTCTGGCAAATATAGTAAGTCATACGGGTATTCCATGCATACAGTCATGGCCAAAAGTTTTGGCAGTGACATAAATTGTGTTTTGCAAAGTTTGCTGCTTAAGCTGTTGTGGTGATCATTCACATTGTTTCTAGATTATTGTGTAGAGTTATCCGATGCATTTTAAATTTCTAAAAGCTTCATTGGTCAAAAAATGAACTTTTTACAAAAATAATTTCACTGTTTTTTGATCCTGACACAAAATGACCAGCTAACATAATTGACTAAACATAGCAGCACATTTGAAAGTGTGAATGAGTACTAGTCAGGCAGACTGATTGCTATAAAAGGAGGGAAGAAGCGCTTCCAATCATTGTGTTCTTGTTAGCAATGGTTACCTCCAAAGAAACGCATGCAGCCATTATCGCTTTGCATCAAAATGGCCTCACATGCAAGGAAATTGCTACAAAGAATATTGGACCTAGAACCATTTCGGGACCATCAAAAACTTCAAGGAAAGAGGTCCGACTGCAGTGAAGAAGTCTTCAGGACGTCCTCCTTTACATATACATATTTGAGATACCACAAGGTCATGAGAGTAAATCCTAGTGTTTTAAAAGGGTGGAAAACAACTTTCAAACTGGTGCGTTAGCTTTGAGGCATGATTTTTTTTTTTTAGAGCAACCTTTTATGTGTAAATGTAAAAAAAAAATAGATTTTTGGTTTTATGACTCCTTTTAACATATCGCCAATTATTTTGGAATTCCAATAGAGTATGATTTGTGATCTGATCACTTATAGCCATCCTTCTTACATTGTGTGTGCCTCTTTTGTCACACTATAGTGTTTGTTGCAAAATCCTATAGGACTTTATTTGAAGCACTGTAATTACTATAATACTACAACTTCTCATCTTTGCTTCTGACTCTTAACTTGTTTGGTTTCATGCTGTCAGAAGCTAATATTCCGAGGCACACAACACACTGTGGTCTCTCTTCATTCCCAAAAAAACAAATTTCACTGTTTTTTGATCCTGACACAAAATGACCAGCTAACATTAATTGACTAATCATATCAGCAGCACATGTGAAAGTGTGAATGAGTACTAGTCAGGTTAAATCACTATCATAATAATTAGATTGTAAGAGCAGACTGATTGCTATAAAAGGAGGGAAGAAGCGCTTCCAATCATTGTGTTCTTGTTAGCAATGGTTACCTCCAAAGAAACGCATGCAGCCATTATCGCTTTGCATCAAAATGGCCTCACATGCAAGGAAATTGCTACAAAGAATATTGGACCTAGAACCATTTCGGGACCATCAAAAACTTCAAGGAAAGAGGTCCGACTGCAGTGAAGAAGTCTTCAGGACGTCCTCCTTTACATATACATATTTGAGATACCACAAAGTCATGAGAGTAAATCCTAGTGTTTTAAAAGGGTGGAAAACAACTTTCAAACTGGTGCGTTAGCTTTGAGGCATGATTTTTTTTTTTTAGAGCAACCTTTTATGTGTAAATGTAAAAAAAAAATAGATTTTTGGTTTTATGACTCCTTTTAACATATCGCCAATTATTTTGGAATTCCAATAGAGTATGATTTGTGATCTGATCACTTATAGCCATCCTTCTTACATTGTGTGTGCCTCTTTTGTCACACTATAGTGTTTGTTGCAAAATCCTATAGGACTTTATTTGAAGCACTGTAATTACTATAATACTACAACTTCTCATCTTTGCTTCTGACTCTTAACTTGTTTGGTTTCATGCTGTCAGAAGCTAATATTCCGAGGCACACAACACACTGTGGTCTCTCTTCATTCCCTACTGATGTACTGGTGAATTCATATTTTCTTGTTTTTAAAAAACTGTCTACACCGGATGTGATGGTTTTTGCACCATGCTCCAAATGCTTGATCATGCTGTCTACACTGGATGTCTCAACACAAATGTTGCAAATCCATTTGTCCTTTGTGTCAGAAGTTGTGTGACTGTTTGGAGTGCATCAGAAATAAAACAGGCCATCAGTTTACTGTCGGAAATTTGTAGTGGCTGAGTAGACAGACTCTGATTTTAATGGGCTCTATTTGCTTTTGTCGCGTCACGCTTCTCATGTCTGGTTTAGACGCGTTGTTTTGGTAGCTGTGACATTTAAAGTAGATTCATCATCTGTTTTATGTTTACCTGGCACTGGCAATCCTTTCACAAACTTATCCATGCTTAGTGCAAGACCATGCTGTCACAGTTATGTTTGTCAGTTTTGTTCATGGACTTTAGATTTGACATTCACAGACTTTTAGTATATGTTGGTCATTAGTTCCCGTTTCCTTTGTTTGATTTCCCGCTCCTCGTTTGTAATCATTAGTCTCCAGCTGTGTTTGATTTATCATCTCGTTTGTGTTGCCTTTATATACTCTTCCCTCAAGTTCAGTCATGGTCAAGTCACCGTTATGCTAGGTTGGTTTTGTACCTTCTGTCTGCCTGCCTTTTTAGATTGTTCATTAAACATTGGATGTTGGAATTTATTCTTCTGTCTTCACCTTCTTGCCTGCAAGCAACTGTGACACATGCATCTTTCATTCATATTTTCACATGGCTCCCTGCAATACTCAATTCTGATTCTTCAATCATGCCATCCAGCAGGCTGTTATTCGACGAAAACAACCGCTACAACTTATAACAGACTGCTCAAGAGAGTACTGTGAGTCATCTTGAGGTAATACAATGTGAAATTAATATTTTTGTGTTTAATTATTTACTTAAGTGGGACAATTTCACTGTGGCGTCTTGTATCACCCTGAAGATTTATTTTATATCACCTGCTGTCAATAAACTATCCTCTAGCCTTGCCATGACCCCTTTTTTATAACTCCGCCCCCAGTTTGGGAACCACTGCTGCCGAGTGAAAGCAAACTGGGAATTCCATGTTCAATTGATATTAAAATCTTCAACAAACACCGTATTGTGATTGTCTGCATAAACTACAATATTTTATCAAGGTACTGTTGATCTGACTATCTCCACAGCAGATCATAAAGCAGAAATCACCAACTAATGGCACACGTCACCATTGGTAATCACTTACATGGAGCGATGGAGATTTGTGTTAAAGTTCTTTCTTTCTGTTTGGTAACATTAAACGTAAAATGACATGATTTACAGTTCAGATACAGGTTTTCACAAAAAACCTTATAAATGATAAACATCACATTTGAGCATCTAAAAAAAAAAAAGGAATGAGTCAAACATATAAATCATAATATTAATTTAAAATATATAAAGTGTGCTAATTGTTTAGATTTTTAGAAGGCACATGAGCTTCTATCACATTTACAATACTGCGTGTTTGCTATGTAAAAACATGGGTCGATTTTCACATTAGTTTTAACTAAAACAGCAGACCAGCTTATTGGAAATGCAAATCACTGATCTGTATAATGATCAGTGATGCAAATTCTTTTTTTCTGTCAGTAGCTGGGGCTTTTCAACAAAGCAGAAATATAGTGGTTTCACCAGTAACGGCTGTACACAAAGCAGCTCTGCACTCATAAACACTGTTTTATCAAGCATTATAGGAAAGATTAAATGAAAATACCATTGAAACATTTTTGGAGACAGTCGGTTCCCTTCAGCGCCCATATTTATTCAATGAAATTTACAACTTTTTGAAGTTTAATCATCACATTAAGCTATATCGTGATTCTTGTCTTTCCGTCCCCAAATTTAAGACCTTTTAAAATTGAAATTAAGACTTATATCATCGGCCTGGGGGAATATTTAAGACATATCATCAGAAGTGTACATCAGGATCATCAGGTGTTCCGGCTCCTTAAACACTACAGACCCTCCTCTGGGGCAGGCCACCTTGGGTGATCAATCTTAGGCATGTGTTTTATAGTCAATTGCTATTTCGATCTAAACCAGATCCACAATCCCATTGTTTAGATCTAAACCGAGTTAAACTGCTCATTCTTTTTCTCAAATTTCCCTTGCTTGCCAAATTATTTTTTTTTTAGGTCGAAGGTGAATATCTCTAGCTTTGGGGTCAGGAGGTGAAACTGCCAGATGCAAAGCATCAAGCATCTACTAGTCCTTCCCCCTAAAAGTCAAGACGAACCGGACCAACATCATCCCCTGTGGGGACAACCACTGGATGTGTTAACTTCTAATCTGAGAATTTTCATACTGGCCTTCATGATTTTTACCACTACACCAAAAAATCAAGATGAGTGCAAGGGTTTTGGGTGCAAAATGTGCTGTTGCGTGAGAGGTGCTAATCAACTGTAAAAGACTGGGCTCCAATTAAGGCCCGTTAGCCCCAGCCCACCGTCCCTGCATGCTGTCCAAGTGGACCTGGGGGGCTGGATACTTACCACTCCCCAAAGCAACTTTTCGTTAACACCGCTAGGTATCCAGGTCACTTGAGAAAAGGCTGTGAGAAAGGTCTCTTCTTAGGGCCCTTTGTCAGCCTGGGAACAAGCACAATTTGAGGGGACTGTCATTTCCCCCTCTGCCGACTTAAAACAGGGAGTCCATTGACGAACAAAGCACCCGTATAACAACGAGAAACCAGTTGCCAGGTCCTTCATTCCCCAAGGATAGACCCCATAAACTCAACTTGGGCTGAGAGTCGAGACTGGCAGATGCACATTTCTGTACGGCAAGCTTCTAACAGCCCTTCCCTCTAAATTTAATGTCAGGTGCAAGAAGTTCTAGGATAAGCTAGGTGAACCATGCCCCGTGAACCCATCTTGGTTCTGCACTCTCAACCATGCTAACCATTATTTTTTCTTTTTTTTCTTTTCTATCAACTTTTCCAATGTTTGTTGCCCATTTCAAACCTCAGTCAATTACAATCCTCCACATAAGAAGCACCGAAAACCATTTACCAATCCACTACTGAACACTGCAGTTCAAGCATGACCTTTGCCCTCCCAAAAAGACCCCACCCATCCAGATCCCTTCCCATTTTGAGAATTACTTTATTTTCTCTATAAGGGAGTATTCAGAACAGAGAATGAATTTGGAACATCGTCCCCTCATAACCCCCATGACCATCATAACTCCCATTTTTCATCCTTTGTTGTTTTCTTTTGTTATTATTTCGTTATTTTATACATGGAGTAACCAAAGCTGGCTTAATTTGAATTATTTTTGATTCCACGCATAAACGTTGTTTTCTCAAAAACACGAACATGTACATTCATGCTGCTCACATATTATTGTAGCGCAGTTTGTGCTGAATACAGTGTTATCAGACTTTAGCCATTAATATGTTTTTAAGATACTGAAAAAAACAGAAGCCCTGTTCTTTTGTTCCGATCCTGTTCTGATCTTCTCTACTGTCGATGATGATGGTGGTCCTGAACGAAGATGCAGCACCCGAACCTCCAAGGGCTGACCAGCCTCCCTCACTACCAACTGGGGATACAGTCTCTGGTATTCCAAACTCATAAACCCCTGAAAAAAACAATCCTGTGTGTGCGCATTAACTCTGGAATAGATCTAACTTGACCCAGAAATGTGAGGCCCTTGACAAAGCCTGCTCCAGACCAGTGAGCCCAGCCTCAACCCATAGGTCAAGGATGGACAATCCTGGCCCAGCATCACATTCCACCAAGAAAATTTGTTCACAAAACCTTTTTAAAAACAATTCTACATGTATTGCTATGGAGAGGATCTAACTTGGCCCAAAAATGTGAGGGTTTTGACAAAGCCTGCTCCAGAGGAGCGAAACCAACCCCAACCCAAAGGTCAAGGCCAGATAATTCTGGTACATCATCGAATTCCACCCCAAAATCTTACCAAATCAATGAATAAAGAACAAAAGGCCCCTTAGAGTAAACCGGTATGTTATATCTGTTATGTCAAGTCTGATGGCTCTGACCAGGGTTAGGCATTGAAAAATTACAACAGCTCCCCCCCAACCTAGCACTCGTGTAGGAGGGTTTGGAATAGGGAGACTGAGGAAAAGGGCACGGGCCAATGCATATTAGACTCTACCATACTCCAACTAGGAGATCTGCCCATATGGGCATTGGGCCTAGGTATAAGAATAGATGTAAGGTGATTCACAAAAACGCAAGCCTAGGGTTGGTAACCCAAGGGCTAGGTTTCTAATCCTTCCTTCCCAAACCAGTGAGGGGTAGGTTTAGGTTGTAAGTCAGTTCAGGGCTAGATCCTGCCTTCCCCCAAATATGTGAGGGCTAGGTTTATGGTTTAAGTCAGTTCCAGGTTAGATCCCACCCTTCCCAAACCTGTGAGGGCTAGGTTTAAGGACTGAGCTGGTTCCAGGTTAGATCCCACTCTTCCTAAGTCTGTGAGGGATAGGCTTAGTGTTAGGGTTAGGTTTAGGAATAGTACAATAAGTTGACATATACTTGCAAAGTTACTTAAAGTCAGTAGAATGTGTGTTGGGGGACCTTTAAAATAAAGTGATAGCAGATGTTAAGCAGACAGTCTAGTAATATTCTAATGACTGATAGATGGCATGTAGTTGCAAAGCTACTCACAGTAAACAGAATGTCTAAAGGGTTAGGTTTAGGGTAGGGTCTTATTACCAAATAGTTTTACATTTATTTTATTTTTCAATAAATAAATCTGGGACATGTTGATGACAGATTTGTTTAACAAGGAGCCCTGTTCTTTTAACTCACATTTAAATGGCCCATCCAATGCTTAAACATGGCCTTGGCCGTAACTGGGGTCCAATGAATCTTGTCCACCTCCAACCTGAAAAATTCTCATGGCAGTAATGGTATGCTTCAACCCGTTTGAGCATTTTGATGTTCTCCACCATCCACCCCGGCATAGCCTTGTCATAATTGATCATAGGAATGTGGATCACTGCATTTGGGAAGGTCTGAGAGGCAGCCCCAAGTAGATGTTCCACGATTTTCCCCACAATCACTAGGTTCCGCTACTCCCTATTTTTCAAGCCAAATGAGAGAATCACATGCTGAGTCGCCAATGACACTGGGGTTTCATGCTTAATAATGTGATATGCTTGAGCCAGATTCACCCCCAGGTAATAATCCACTTCCACTTTTCCGTTATCTATGGGTGGTAGCCTCCCCATATTTGAATCCCCAAGGAAAAGAATTGGCCTAATCAGGGCCAAACACCAGTTCTTATACTTGTCCCATGATGATCATGCTTCTTATGGAGACTTTGAGCTACCATCTGTCCCTCTTCCTGGAAGCCAGCAGTGGGCTTCCCCAAACCTGTGGGGCTGGTATGCTCAACTCTGGATACTCGAGGGGCATGCAGCAAAGTACAGGGAGATATTTTACGTGGAGGATCTGAACTTGGGCCAGCCTGGCCCACCTCGTCCTTGTTTCCCTCTTCCTCCAAAAACATAAGAGGAACTCTTACTCATGAGAATCTCAGGTCCATCTGCCCCCATCTGTCCATCCCCCGAACTGTCTTAGGGCTAACGCGGCTGACTGGAGGCTTCAGGGTATCTTGCCGGCTCGGGGTCTTCAGGCACACTAATGGAAACTACTGGGGGATTTTGAACAGGCACTACAGCTTCTTGTGCCCCTTCCCCTTGTTCAACCCAGATCTTCCCTACTGTCGAGGATGAAGCCGATCCTGAACGAAGATGCACCACCCGAACCTCCAAGGGCTGACCAGCCTCCCTCACTACCGACTGGGGATTCATCAGTGACTCCTCCTCCCTCTCCAGGGCCTCACCCGCCATCAGCCTCGTGACTGCAGAGGTAGCTAGTTTTATTGTTGATTCCTGGATGAACTTTAAGTTCTTATGGGCCCACCTGGTAGCCACCTGCCACACCTTTTCCCAACGAACTCGTGAGGATTCCAGCTCTGTTCTGGCAGCCTGCAGGGCCTCCCCATAGTGGTCCCCCAATAATCCACTCCCGTATACAATCAATTCCAAGCATTCCCATAAATCAGCCAATCCATATTTAAACTGAGAAGAGCTGGCTGAACCCCCGTCACAATGCGGTTTGCTAGATGGACCTAACGGACTAACTGACGATTCTGTTTGGCAGTGGCTTGAAGCACACAGGTTCCAGCTGAGCTGGTTCCAGGTTAGATCCCACTCTTGCTAAGTCTGTGAGGTGTAGGCTTAGTGTTAGTTTTAGGTTTAGGAATAGTACAATAAGCTTACATGTACTTGCAAAGTTACTTACAGGCAGTCGAATGTGTGTTGGGGGTCCTTTAAAATAAAGTGATAGCAGTTGTTAAGCAGACAGTCTACTAATATTCTAGTGACTGGTAGATGGCATGTAGTTGCAAAGCTACTCACGTTTGAGATTTTCAACTCGCTATGGTCCTGTGGCCTGTAGCATGAAGCGAGATGAACAAACTCATTGTTTCAGAGTAGGTTTAGAGTTGACAAAGCCAAAAAAATCCAACCTGGTTTAGATCAGGATCAGCGGGCTCACAAAGCTGAATATAATTGTTCTCTGTCAACTCAGCGTTTGAACCAGAGTTTGTGATTAACTCTGGAGCGCATGCACCTGAAAGTGTGACATGTGCAGAAAACAGCCAATCACGCGAAACGTGGAGAGCATCAGCAAAGCGTCAGTTGGATTCACTTCTCATGAGAGTCCACGCAATTCACTTTTCTGCTGAAGATTAAGAGATGTTTTTATTTTAAAAAATATATTTAAATGCATTTACAAGGCATAAAAGTTGGATATATTAAAGCTTATGAAAGTGAAAGTGACGTGTTGCCAAGCCTGCTGGACCTGAGACTTGAACCCGCGACCTTCGGGTTACAAGTCCAAATAATTAGTCCAAACAATTTACAAATAATGTTAATGCAAAGCTTAAAATTAATTGCCACTTCATATAATAATATGAATATATTATATGAATTATAATCAATTATAATTAATATAATATAATAAGTAGCAACAAAAGTCGGGCAATTTTGTCTCTAAGGGTGCTTTCACACTTGGTTCGATTGCTTGGTCCGAACCAGAGTTCGATTGCTCCCCCCTCCCCCTGCCCCCGCTGGACTGTGTTCA
>NW_015646369.1:309830-314572 GCF_001515625.1 Sinocyclocheilus rhinocerous | reverse complement strand
TTTGACATAAAAGATTACATACTTTTAATAAAGATAGAAAAATGCCATTACAAAGGTAAAAACAAAATTCCACTGCAAGTCACTTTAAGGACTCAAATATCACCTCGTAATGGGAAGGCTAATTTTTGATTATTGATTAGAAGGTGCTCCTAAATTTTTGACTGTGCTCCTAAATTTTTTAAGTTAGGAGCACAAGTGCTCCTAAAAAGAAAAATAAGCGTAGAGCCCTGATGGGTCAGTTTTACTAACAGCTTGCACCAGCACAAACCGTCAAAAAAATGTCTTAAACTATTTTGTGCTTGAAATGGCTGCAATTATTGTCGCTAGGAGGAGGCACCACAGAGAACAGTGAGTGCATGGTAGAAAGGAAAGGATTTTTTCCACATGTATTAATTTATTTTGAATGCCAGAAGAACACGTTATCCGAACATATAATTTGCCAAGCCATGTTATTTTTAATTTGGTTCAGGCAAACTTTGAACCCTCAACTAGGAGTCACACAATACCAGGTCTATCAAAACTTCTAGCAAACCTTCATTTTTGGGGCTCCAGTTCTTTTCAATGTACTGTGGCTTCTTTATTCTTTATTTGTGACTACGCTAATTTGCGCTGCGCTTGGTATATTGCGTTGATATGTAAATGAAATGTTGCGTCTGTTCTTTAATTTGCGTGTTGTTAGTAAATCACCCGCAGAAATTTCCCCTCCCATCAGTGCTGTTTTGTAATTGCGCTCTCGCACTAATTTGCCCTGTTAAGTAAAACTGGCCCAAAGTCGTCACAAGTTTTTTTTTTTTTTTTTTTGACAAAATATCTCTGAAAAGCCCTGAATGTGCTCTGTACAGGACATCCAAACTTAAAACTGTGGCATGTAGGGTCTCAGAGAAATTCACTAAAATATAATGTCCTCTACAGAGGACAGAATCTATGCCTGGGTCCCAGGACGATATAAAACGTAGCCAAACAAGCTTTTCATGTGGTCTTTCTGTTAGCTGCTCTCTCTAAATTACTGCTTTTCAGTCCTGGTCCTGGAAACTGCACATGTTGTATGTCTCCCTTATCTGAAATAATATGTTCAGTTCATGGAGCTGATTCTGAATCAGTATATGTGATATAGCCCAAAGTCCTCACAAGTTTTTTTTTTTTTTTTTTGACAAATCATACCAGCATACTTTAAAAATGCTTAAAAGGTAAAAATGCTTGGCAGGTCTGTTATAAACTCCCATTGCCAAAAATAAAACTACCGAATCAAAAAGAGAAGATACATTTATTTTGCTAATTCTATGTAAGAGATAAAATGCTACCAATCACTGAATATGAAAGATATTAATAAGCCACCCTATTAAAAAAACATACACAAAATCAATTTTAAGGACTGTAATTGCCTACTTTAAAACACCCAGTTTATTTAAGCTTTATAATGTAAAAGGAAAGGGGGAAAAAAGTATGCCTGACATAAAAAAAACTATCCCTTAAAAATGTGATTTACTTAATTTCTATAATAATGGATGGCTTTAACATCTAGGTGTTAGTTTTGCAGATTCTGTACAGGTTACCTCATTGTGACAGCGTATGCTTTTAGCAGTCCTCTTGATTCTGATCAATTTGGCCTAATTAAACTGCTTTACATTTACTAGGGCTTCTTTTTCCAAAGTCATTTCAAATTATCCCTCGTAATTAGTCATGATGAGATCCCATACAGCAGAGGCCTTTGTTTTTGAATTAGCTTTATACCACATCTATTCAAAATGTGTGAGAGCTGCTTTATTCCATGAGTCAACTTTTAATCCTGCTCCTAAAGCATGAAAATTACTGTCACTGGCAAGGATGACATGAAGTCTTGACATTTGTTTGGGAGACAGGCTGTGTCCAATTCCTTGTCTATCTTAAGCTTTAAAAGAAAAGCTTCTCATCAAGCCACACTCCATTGTACTTTATTAACGTTTCTAGCACATTTTTTTGAAAGAGGGTTTTGAACCTTTTTATCCACTTCACAGCACTTCATTAATTGCTTCTGTCTCTCCTGCACACTCATAAATGTGCACAGACACAAATTCTTGCATGTAAGTGAATATTGTCATGCGAGCACATACAGATGTACCCTGATAAAAACACTTCTGTGCATCAGTGTTTCCTTTATCGCTTTTCAACAGCAGAGTGAATCACCAGCATCACATTTTACACATTTTAATCTGTAAATGCGAGTTTGCTCTTTGAATCGAATGAAATAAAAAGATAAAAACACTGTACAACAATATAATGACAAAAATATGTGTATCTATTGAGTTGTCCTTGTGGGCTGCACACAAAAAAGAACATATAGCACGACGACGAGTGTAGTCTGCTTCGTGGGCTAATGACTATATGAGCTGTTTTTTCTGATGAATCATTAAAGAAACTAGTTGCACAAATCCTTCACTGAAACATCTCACTGAATCTGTTAAAACTTAAATCAGTGTAATTACTGACTAGTTGTTTAAATTCCTGTGTTGGATTTTTTTTTTTTGTAGTAAATATTATTTTAATAATAAAACTACAAAAATATTACAATATGTTTAAAGATTAGCTCAGTTCCATATAAACCTCCTAGTTTCTCACCACAGATCAGTAAGCTGGCCTGGTCAAATGCAAAATTAAGCAAAAATATGTTATCAATTAACATAAGAGTCCAGTAGTTGGAACGATGATAAAAGCTTAGTCAGATTCACCTTCCTCATGCTATAAGGCCATTAAAATAAATCAAGTGACTATTGAATTAACACAGAGAACTTGAAAGCTTTTATACTCTGATGTAGAATACATTGAGAATAAAAATTAATTCACCTCTTTTGCAATTTGCCATGGGACTCTCGAGCTGCATGGAGACTATTTATTTTTTAGAAGGAAAATCTCTGTTGTGAAGTTGAAAATTTCGCTCATATTGTGCCTGAAAACACATGGCCCAATATCTGCGGACAATGTTAGTTAATTATGTGAAAAATCATTCAATACATTTCTGTTTATAAAAAAAAAGACAGATAACATGTTTACCCTACTATGTTTCCTTTCTTTACAGAGGCTCCTTAAATGTTTTGATATACAACATGTGAAATAAAATGTTGGTCCCTAATTACTGTCATCCCTAGTTAAATGAATCCTTGGATATTGCTTAGATATTAAAAGTCACACAAATTGTGAAGTGAACACGAGAGTCAACAATTACAGCCAATACTCTGAAAAACTGCCAGCAGAATAAAAAGGAAATACATTTTTTAAAAGATAGAAAAACATGTTGCATACAGCTGAGCTCTATGTTCCAGCTTCCACACTGGAGACAAAACACAGCCTTCAGTGCGGGAATAATTTGAAGACTATTTGTATGAGCTGTTTATCAAATTATTGAGCAGACAGATGTTTGTGACTGCTTCACGGTTACACCCTGGATCTGCCAGGCACCAAAACAAAGGTCTTAAGGAATGGTTTGTGATGTGCCCAGAATATCAATTTAATTTACTGCTGTTAATTCACATGCAAATTTTGACCTCCGTTACAGCATATCAATTACCCACCTACTGTATCTGAGGGCCAGCGAGCAGTAGAAGAGAGGTGAATATAACAAACCACAAATTAATTGCGGTGATACAAAAGGAGGACAATTAAGTATTTTTTCATACATGCTTAATTCAAAATTCCATGCATTAATTTATGAGGAAGATAATATGTTAATTGCAAGCTATTAAATAAAAAAGAGACAATATAGAGAAACGCCCTCTTTTTGCTTGCTAAAATGCTCATATTTTAGACACTCTTTCTTGCTGCCTGTAAATGCAAAGACCAAAACTATAATACACCAACTGCTTATGACAATAAGAGTCAGCATTCAACCTTACTTCCATATTTCGAAGTAATGTGTGAAAATTAGTTAGTTCAAGCTAAGTAAGAGCCTCCAGGGCGGATCAGGGGACTCGGGTTGCCATGGCGGAGCCGGGGACTCGGGAGGCCATGGCGGATCAGGGGACTCGGGTTGCCATGGCGGAGCCGGGGACTCGGGAGGTCATGGCGGAGCCGGGGACTCAGGTTGCCATGGCGGATCAGGGAGCTCGGGAGGCCATGGCGGAACAGGGGGCTCGGGTTGCCATGGCGGAGCCGGGGACTCGGGAGGCCATGGCGGAGCCGGGGACTGGAGCAGACACTGGAGTGAGCTCTGGAAGGTGCTTACGAGGAGTAGGCACTGGGGCTGGAACCAACACTGGGCCCACATGAGCGTATGGCGGGCTTGCCATATTAATGTTGGGGAGAAACGAACGGGAAAACAAAACAAAAACACTTTTCAAAAAACGAAAAACAAACACGGGTAGAAGGGGTGCCGCTTACTGTCACTTTTGGGTCTGGAATTCTGTCACGGTCGGTTGTAGTGTGAAGAGCACGGAGCGAGGAACGAGGAGACCAAGAATACAAAACGAAGGAGTTTAATTCAATCACGGGGAATCACACATAACACAAAGAGTTGACATTGACATACACGTGACAGTAGCCAAGTCAAAAGTTTAACTAATTCCAAAATCTATTTATACTTTTTCTATGTGAATCAAGAGAGTCACAATAAGTCTGAATGGGTCAAAACTGCTTTGTACTAGGGGTGGGTGATATGGCAAAAATATCATATCACAATTTTTTTTCAGAAATATCACGATTCACGATTTTATCACGATTCTTTGTCATGTTGGTTTTACTATTTTGCAAGTTGTCTGAGCATTACAGCCAAA
>NW_015646369.1:308640-309298 GCF_001515625.1 Sinocyclocheilus rhinocerous | reverse complement strand
CAAATATAAGAATAATACACTGTATAGATTGATTCCTATTAAAGCAACTGTATTAACGTTTTTCAGTCAAGAGTAGTGAGTGATTTTTCTCTTTGTGTTTTGTTGTTTTATTAACATTAAAGCAATATTTCACCCAAAAATAAAAATGCTGTCATCTGTCTGTCAATTCTGTCAATGTGTTTTATTTTTATACCATCATTTACTCATTCAAAAGTTGTTTTAAACCTGAATGAGTTTCTTTCATCTGCTGAACATAAACGATATTTTGAAGAACATGTAAAACCAAACAGTTGCTTGTCCACAGTGACTTCCATTGTATTTTTTTCCTACTTCAAAGTCAATGTGGGCCAGCTACTGTTTGGTTACCCACATTCTTTAAAATATCTTCTTTTGTGTTCAGCACAGGAAAGAAATTAATAGCTACAGGCTTGGGACAACATGTGAGTAAATAATGACAGAAATTAAATTTTAGGGTGAACTATCCCTTTAATGACAGTCGACAGCATGTGTAGTACTGTCCCTTTAAGAGCTGCATGCATCTATCAGTTTTTCTCTCAACTGTTTACTTTCATTTTAGACATAACTAACTGAGTCTATATGTAAACCTTGTGTGTTTTGACAGTATTAGCTCAAAAGATAACTTAGTCCAGTAATCAGG
>NW_015646369.1:302685-307878 GCF_001515625.1 Sinocyclocheilus rhinocerous | reverse complement strand
ATACCATCATTTACTCACTCAAAAGTTGTTTTAAACCTGAATGAGTTTCTTTCATCTGCTGAACATAAACGATATTTTGAAGAACATGTAAAACCAAACAGTTGCTTGTCCACAGTGACTTCCATTGTATTTTTTTCCTACTTCAAAGTCAATGTGGGCCAGCTACTGTTTGGTTACGCACATTCTTTAAAATATCTTCTTTTGTGTTCAGCACAATAAATAAATTAATAGCTACAGGTTTGGGACAACATGTGAGTAAATAATGACAGAAATTAAATTTTAGGGTGAACTATCCCTTTAATGACAGTTGGCAGCATGTTTAGTTCTGTCCCTTTGAGAGCTGCACGCATCTAATATACAGGCACGCATCCGTTTTTCTCTCAACTATTTACTTTCATTTTAGACATAACCAACTGAGTCTATATGTAAACCTTGTGTGTTTTGACAGTATTAGCTCAAAAGATAACTTAGTCCAGTAATCAGGTGCTGTTTAACAGGCTTTTTAGTGCGCGCGCTTCGGGTACGCGCTCAGAGAAAGCGCACGTCAGAACAGCGCGTGAATGAAACATTTAACTGGCAAGGCTTTAAAGCACATGCAAGTTATGTACTTTTATGATTGCGAATAAGTGCAGTGTCCTGTGAGAGTAACTCTACCGCTGAGTTAACACTGATGTGAATGTATGTGGCGTTGTACAGTATATTGAGATGGAGGCGCCAGAACTGCAGCTGATAGAATGTGCGATACTACTATATTTCTTCAAAAGCAGATTGTGGAGACATTTTTATCGTCCACGATCAAAAATCGTCATATCGCATACCCCTAATTTGCACCACTATATAGACTCTCTCTTCACAACAGCATCTGTCTTATTCAACTCAAGTGATGCTGCATCCTTTAGTACAATATCAAAAACCACTCCTACATTATGAGTACTTGCTGAATGACACATTTGTCAAGGACTGATTGCTTTCTCAGCTCTGGTGGATCTCAGTAGAAGAAGAGCATTGAACATTTCACTGTCATCGTTTCCAAAACAGGATTTGTTAGCTCTTCCTTGCTCAAAGAGCTCCGTGTCAATATCAATTATACATGCAGGAGGCAAACAAAGAGATTTATTAGCCAACAAATAATCTTACAAGAGTGACCATGAATGGAGAAGATTAGCATGTGAAAGACAGAGCAAAACTCCCTCGTTCAACAGCTAAAGAGCAATTTAATTGGGCAAAAATTGGGAGAAATTAGAGAATTTATCTGTAGGGGATGATAAACAGAACACCTCATACCTATGCATAAATCTTTAACAAGAGATGTGCAGAATGACTACATCTCTGTTAAAGGGTTATTAAAACCCTCCTATTTCAGCACTTATTAGTTCTCACCATACTTTTGATATACAACACTTGAAAACGTTACTTAATTCCTGTGACATTGACACAATGTAGATTTTAAACCCGGAAGATGAAAATAGTGCAAAAAAAATCCTTATATAAACCTTTTTTTCCCCCCCAAAAGAATAATTAACGGAAGCTAACCTTGTCTTCTGTGATGTGCAACACAAACATACGTGTTAACATCTTAAACATTTTGTTTAGTAGAAAGCCCTGCATAATTATGGTGCAAGCACATCCTTTAAAACTAGTTTAAATAATTTGAACTAAAAATAAATAAATAAAATACAAATAATTGATCCATGGCTCGACTGTGCAAGAATTTCACTTGCATTAGCGATTAAATAAAGATTGTGTGAACTGTAAAATGTATTTAGGAGCACATGTGCAAATTAAATGCAGATCCTTAAAAAGTCATAAATAGCTTAAATTGTACAATAAACATCTTAATTATCATTTTAAGATGTCTTAAATTTGGGGAGGAGTTCACAATCAATGAATACTGTGCGTTTATGTAAATTTCTTATGATCGACAGTTGATAAATTATGACAGTTTTCACCTTAGTGTTTATATTGTAATTTGCTGCAGATGTTTGTAAGAGTCCATATTTTAGCTCCATCTTTTTAAAATGAGCAGCCAGCATTTCTAAATAGACATTTCAAAATAAGTGTCCCAGTCTATTTCTGACTTATTTGTAATTAAAACTCCTGCATTACGGATAAAAGTTGTTTTGTTTTAACATTGGAATTTTGGTATAAACAGTGTCTAGCTTTTAATTCAACGTTAACTGTTGTAGCTTCTATCTGAGCTGCATCATCACAGGAAGGAAAGTTTGAGAAAATTTAACACATTATTCAATATATAGATTTTACTAGTATTTACGATGTAGCCTGAGCACTTGGACTCTCTGGGTGATTTCACTGCAACTAAATTAAAGCAGTGATCCATCCGACAAACACCCAGCAGCAAGCACCACAACAGCTACAGACTGAAAAAAAATACTGTCCTTTAATCTCTCCACAACACCTTACAAATAAATCAGTGGGTTGCATAATAACAGGAACATAGCTCACAGGATATGTAAAGTCCAACAGTGACTTGCCTTGAAATTTACTCTCAAAGGATGTGAATTTGTCCACAAGCACTGCTTTAAATGGAATGAATTAAGAGACAAAACCTCCCAAAGATGGTTTGCTCATTGTTGGTGCGTTAAAGTACAGCTATCAGCAAAGTAAAGCAATCTCTGAGAGGCTGAATGAACTGTACATTCCTTAAAAGCACCACTGCACAAAATACAGACATTTTTGATGTAAGTGTGTTTTTTAGACTCTAATTGGAAGCTGTGCTTTATTACTTTGTACTTGCACAGACAAATTCCATATCATGCCTCCACATTCTCTTATGAAGTGACTCCTGGTCTGATCTAGGGTTACATGTTTATACCAGAATTGGAAAAATATATTATGTTTTAAACACTATAATATCATGATTTTGCTCATTTAGGTACTTTATTTACTGTTGTTACCAAGTTCACCACTAAGCAGCAATGTTATCCAAACTGATGTGAGGAAAAAATGGATCAAACAGATAAAACTCACTCTACATGACAATTGTGCTGACAATATAAAATAAGAGAATATCATGAACAAAGATAATAATGCTCCTGTGTGTATTTGTGTAAGTGCTCTGTAAAGAGCATCAAAGGTTTCTATTTACAACATGTTTTTGCAGCATTGAGCATTGTAGCCAATCACGGATATATCTGTTGAGTATGTGAATGTAATGGTCAATCAGAAGTTGGTCTGAATCCACTTAACAGCACTGAAAATGTTAGTTAAATGTGAGCTCACAGAGTTCAGCCAAAGCACATTCATGATTCATTTTATTATAAAAAACAATGTGATGTAAACAAGAGATGTATTGTGTATACTGTGTGATTTATTGTGTTGTCAGCTTCATTGACAGGACTTTTCGCTGAGTCAGTAAGGTGGCGGCACTGAGTTACAGTGATTATAATTGGAGTGCTCTTTTCTCACTTCTTTGTATATAATATATATGTGTCATGCTGCTAACTGCACATTGCAAAGCTTCTGGATTGACAACCATATTTAAATGCATTAAATCAGAAACTGCGATGACTAACAGTGATAACCATAGTAACGGACAGAAACAAAAATGTACTCGGTTACTAACGTAACCTCGGTTCCCTGAGATACGGGCACTCGTACTGCGTCTGCTAGACGCATATGGGAAAAAAGCCTTTTTCTCCTGAACTGAAGCCTTTTCATTCACGCAGTGAAACTGCACGGCCATTGGTTCGTGCAGTGCTTAAAAAACGAACCAATGGCTAGGCAGCGGAGCTGCACGAGCCTATGGCGACGAGGGGCGCCGGGAGCCTATGGCGACGAAGCCCGCCAAAGCCCGCCAGAATGGGCGGGGCATCTGGCTATATAAGCGGGCGCTCGCCACAGGATTCTCAGGTTACTTCGACTGAACCGACGACTGAGTCGTGCAACTACATAGCACGGCTAGCAACGCAGTACTCGTTCCCGTATCTCAGGGAACCGAGGTTACGTTAGTACGTTCCCTTTCGATACTATACTCGTACTGCATCTGCTAGACGCATATGGGAACACAGTACAATCACGCCGTGCTAATGTAGTGGAAGGACTAAAGGTATAAACTTCCATAAGCAACAAATGCTCATAGAGAAGTTAACAATAACCCAAGGCTAAGACGGGCTGAGCTTCCTAGGTCACACCCGGCCTGGTTAATCGTTCCAGAGTACTCCCGTAACTTTGACACCCAGGGGTCGAGAGCTAACAGGTGAAACAATGCCAGAGAACTTGGGCGTGATACGGCCAAGGGCTCTCTGCCAGATCTTTTTACGCAGCGCATGTCACTTCAAGCGGAAAGGACTGCCCAATCTATTTCTCAAAGACCAGGGACGCGTTGGCCCACGATTGGCCCAACCTCCTTCTTTATGCTTTTCCCCCGATCGCTCTGATCCCACAGGTAATCAGGCGAGTGAGGGAACAAGAACACAGGGTTCTCCTGGTGGCCCCCCTTTGGATGAACCAGCTGTGGCTATCGGAGCTAACTCGGCTATTGATAGCAGCCCCTTGGCCTGTTCCGCTGCGACAGGATCTCCTCTCTCAAGCGAACGGGACATTATGGCATCCTCGGCCCGACCTATGGGCCCTGCACCTCTGGCCGCTCGACGGGAGCCTTCGAGCCTCCCAGAGCGAGTCTTAAACACAATTTCGGAGGCTGGAGCTCCGTCTACAAGACGACTCTACGCCTTAAAGTGGTCTTTTTTCTCCGCTTGGTGTCTAAACCAAAGACCCCCTTACTTCCGATTTGACAGAGGTGTTGTCATTTCTACAAGAGCTGCTGGATAAGGGACGTTCCCCATCCACGCTCAAAGTCTATGTGGCGGCTATAGCGGCCTCTCATGCCCCTATTGAGGGTCAATCGGTGGGCAGAAACAGCGCGGTCATCCGCTTCCTGAGTGGTTTTCTCTTTTAAAAAATGTTTGTGTTTTATTTTTTCCGCTATCACAGCGGTTGAATGCTTGGGCGCATGAACGGACCCGTTGTTTGCACAAAACACATTTTCCTCTGCAACCGGAGTTGAACGGGGTGTCAAGAGGTGTAAGAGAGGCTGCTTGAGGGGCGGTCCGGCCGTAGCGAGATCTGACCCCGTCCTCTTCCTGTCTCGCAGATCAGGATGACGCCTGAGGCGCCGGGTCCAACGCAATCTTGGGTCGGGGTCCCTGGCGCTTAGGAAGAGGGTAGCGTTTG
>NW_015646369.1:298602-299192 GCF_001515625.1 Sinocyclocheilus rhinocerous | reverse complement strand
TCCTCTTCCTGTCTCGCAGATCAGGATGACGCCTGAGGCGCCGGGTCCAACGCAATCTTGGGTCGGGGTCCCTGGCGCTCAGGAAGAGGATAGCGTTTGGCCTAGCGAGAGCGTCCCCGCGTCTGCTGTGCTTTAGCGGGCTGAACAGCGGGGGCGGCAGGTGCTGGTTTCGTGGGCTGCTGAGTCGGCGCGGACTTAGGGCGAGCTGAGGCAGCAGCGGAGCTGCAGCGCTTAGGCAGGAATTGTCGCATAGCCTGGGACGATTTCTGTGCCTCCGTGAAGTGTTCAGCGAATCCTTCGATCGCCAGGCCGAAAAGGCCTTTGGGAGAGACTAGAGCATCGTGGAAGGGGATCTTATCCGCGTCCTTAATCTCTGTCAGCGTCAGCCATAAATGGCGCTTGAGCACCACAAGGCTGGCCATCGATCTCCCGATCGCCTGGGCGGTGGTCTTGGTGGCACGTAGAGCCAGGTCAGTTGCGCTCCTCAGATTCCTGAGGGTAGCGGAGTCCAGGCCAGACTCATCGGAGGATGCGAGGATTTTGGCCTGGAAGACCTGGAGGACCGCCATAGAATGAAGCGCCGAAGCCGC
>NW_015646369.1:289163-298416 GCF_001515625.1 Sinocyclocheilus rhinocerous | reverse complement strand
GGGACTTAGGCAGGAAATCTCGCACGGCTTCAGTAGGGAGCGCGCCACGATCTGGTGAGCTCGTCATGGACCTCCAGGAAAAACGGAGAAGCACGCTGACGAGGAACCATTCATCCAGACGGCTGCGAGAGGGCTCCTTTGGTGGAGACCACTCTAAACCCAGCTCTTCAACCGCTTTGGAGAGGATACAGAGAAGCTCGGCATCCATCCCGTCTTCAGTGGCGCTGGGCGTGGATGATGGCGAGGGGGTGGGGTCATTCACCGAGCCCAACAGCTCCTCTGCATCCGATGCTGCTAATGACATGCTGTCATCAAGCAGCTCGTCCTCACTTCCCCCGAATAAGATCAGGTCGCTCGCACCAGCAGAGGGATGCTGATCAAACCGGGAGAAAAGGACGGAGGAATACTCTCTCTGGGGCGAGAGCGAGGCACGCGGGATCTGGGCCGGCGTGGGCTCGCTTGTAGCCGGTCGCTCGACCCCTTTGCCCCGCTGTTTTTTCCTCACAGGTCCCTGAGAGAAAGAAAACGGGAGGGCGTGGGGGGCGGAGTCGCTCTCTGAAAAGAAAGCGATCCGTGAGCGGAGAGAGGCGAGACTGAAGCTCTCGCAGTGGGAGCAAATAGCTCCCGTGAGCGCAACTTCCGCATGGGATTTCCCCAAGCAGGAAACACACTCTGTGTGTTTTGAGGACGTGGAGTCGTCGCTGAAGGAGAAGAAATCTGAGAATCCTGTGGCGAGCGCCCGCTTATATAGCCAGATGCCAGATTATTGTTTTTTAAGCACTGCATGAACCAATGGCCGTGCAGTTTCACTGCGTGAATGAAAAGGCTTCAGTTTAGGAGAAAAAGGCTTTTTTTCCCATATGCGTCTAGCAGACGCAGTACGAGTGTAGTATCGAAAGGGAACCCTGATACTGTATGTCAAAAATAAGATCTGTGCAAATCCTGGAGTGTAAATGTAAACTAATAGATCTGTCACTTGTTCTATGTAATGTGTTACTTTATAAGACAGTACATACATTTCATACAGTTGACTGTTGACAAATATGATGCAGGGCCACAACTCCATAAATGCAGTTATGCCCTAAAATTCAAGATTGAGTCTACGACAAACGGTGTAGGAGTTATGAGGGCTTTTGCGTTTTTGATCGCTGTAGCGCCCCCTATTGGCCGATTGCGGTGAGTCTTTGGATCGGACAAGAAGGCTGGACTACTACAATCTGACCAAGTTTCAGCTCTCTAGGCCTTACGGTTTGGGCTGCACGATCAGTTTTAGGGAAGAATAATAATAATAATAAAAATCCTAACAATTACAATAGGGTTTCAGCACTACGTGCTTGAACCCCTAATAATTATATTGTAGTAATATAATATATAAATGGCATATATAAATAAAAAAGAATATTTCAATTACGTAAACAGAATTAAATTCCGCTGTAGAGCATCTCTAAAAAGAGTGTATATCTAAGGACAATAGACGAATTCGTTGGCATTAACTCTGCCCACAAATGCCTGGCTGCGATAAACAGCACTGCAAAAGACACATATTTTTATGCAGTATCAATGGCACAGCGAGTAAAATGCGAGCTGTTTGATTTTGACGCGATCAACCCGAGTTCTAGTCCGCCTTTTGTGAAACACCTGCTTCTCCTTTTCCCATCACATATCAGATCAGAAAGGCTTTTATTTTCAGTAAAAATAAAGTAAATATTTGAAAAGTGGAAATAAAACGCCTCATTAATACATGTTATTAGGCATGCTTAAGGCTGATTTATACTTCTGCATCGGACCTACAACGTAGCCTTTACGCCGTAGGCTATGCTTCAGTTTTCATTTATACTTCTGCGTCGTTGTCCGCGTCGACGTGCAGAAAACTACAAAAGGAGACAACAACGGAACAGGAGAAGATGTCATTCTTTCAATCTCCACAAGGACTTGTACCACGGCAGATCAACATTGGTTGTCGCGGACAACTACTGATGTATGATGCTATGTAGTATAATAAATGATAAGACGCTTGTTATTTGCTTTGTTTTATTTTATATAAGAAGGTGTAACATTAAAATATATTAAAGTGCACATAAACACACACAAAACTCAAGTACATATGGAGGGAGGGGTTCTAGCAGACCAATCACAGCGCTTGCGCTCTGCGTCAGAATTGACACGCTGTTAGATTTTGGAGAGGTGCACGTCAGGCTACGGCGTAGGGTGTGCGTCTGTGCGTAGGCTACGGCGTAGGTTCGACGCAGAAGTATAAATTGGGCTTTAGCTGTCGGTGTAGGGAGGTTTTTGTTCCAATAAAATTTATAAGCATTATAATTTAGACTCAACATGTTATTGCATACTGTTTTATAATGTACTACAGTACTTAAGTATACATTTATTGCACTTAGTGTAACTAGAATATATTGCTTTTTCCACTTAGTGTGTAACTGCCAAAAATACCATAATTCAGTTAAAGACAGCTCAGTGTTGATTCAGTTCTGATCTGATCAATTATGAAATGAGTTCAATTGGGCAATATTACTAGTATGAACCACTGATCTATTATAGATCAGTGGTATGAACCCTTATTAACAAGCCCGGGCTTGACATTAAGCATTTTCATGTGGTTGTCCTTCGGACAAGTAAATTTGTCATTTACTTGTCTGAGTATAAAAGTTGCTTTCCCAGAGAGAAAAATACATTTAAATTGAGTTATAAATATAATTATTTATTGTAGTTATACAAAACATAGTATAGTGTTTATAGAGTATATGTAGTAGATTTTGTGAGCATGTTACATTGTTTATTTAGTTAGATTTTTCTTTTTAAATAAAATAATAAACAAAAGTAGTAGATTTTGTGAGCATGTTACATTTAGTTTATTTAGTTCGATTTTTCTTTTTAAATAAAATAATAAACAAAATAATAAGGTGAAATCAGTATCAACAAAATTCATCTTTGCAATGCAGAGGAAACACAGAAGCTGCATCTGAAGTGGAATAGATATATTTGCCCACTGTTTAATGCAGCTCGAGAGACACGGAATGCTTTAACCTGCAGTTACAAATGAATAAATAATGTTTTGATACATAAAACGTTGAATACTGATATTTTAAAATTATTAAAAAAATTAAAAAATACTTTAAATGTGAAATTAAAACAGCCAGTAGGTGGCAGCAAGTCACTGTTGATAAGTGAGTCATTGCGATTGAAACGAATCATTTAAACGGTTGATTCATTCTGGAACGAAACACCGTCATGTTGCTCAGAGACGCAAAATAGTGCTGTGGCTGTGTTTGGAAATATTTCTGTTGGAGAAATAGAACAAAAATAGGCAATATGGTGTCTAAAACGTAAGTCTTTTAATATTAACTTCTTGTTTATTGAACTGTTGTATAAAATCACATTTGTAATCATGCTGATTTTTGGAGCAAAAAAACGGTGCTTGATCTTCGTGTGATATTGTTTAACTATATGAAATTATATAAATATAGAAATTTTCTGCCCCCATATCTTGAATTTTCTGATCATTCTTCATGCATTTTAATACTGAATTATGCAGTGAAAGAATGCACACGTGCACTAGTCTAACCTACTAGACTTCTTTACGTACAGTAGGCCAAATGTATGCGTGCACTCTGTAGGCGTGTTTTGTTTGATTTTTGCAATATACTCGATAATGTCAAATTGCACATCGTTAAAACAACAATTACGATATTATCGCAAACGATATCTCACAAGGCTATATCACAAATAAATTATTATTTAGAGTATAATTTCATTAAAAAAAAATAATAATAATAATAAAAACATCAAAGGGATTGTTCACCCCCCCAAAAAATAAAAAATTCTGTCATAGTTTACTCACCCTCATGTCGTTTCAAACCTTCCTTTTGTGGAATATAAAAGAAGGTATTTTGAAGACTGTTGGTAACAAAGCTGTTTTGGTTACTAGTGAGTTTTACTGAGATGTGTCTCAAATAATCTTCTTTTATGTTCCATAGTTTATGTTAGGCCGTTGTAGCCTAAATGTTTTATGAATATCTGATATATGATATCGTCCTCTTTTGGAAGGCCAAACAAAGTAGTTTTGCTCATGGCTACTTTAAACAGCTCCATTAAGCAATTAGCCCCAAAGAGCACGCATAGAAAGAAAATGATAAATTCTCAAATGTTCAGACCTCATTTGTTTACAGAGGATGATTCTATGTTACTATATTAATGTTCCACTAAATTATGCGATCATCTGATGAGTTTTGAGCGCTCTCTCTCGTCTTACTACCATTACACATAGTGGGGAATAAATGTCATCAAAATGATTTTAAATAAAAAAAAAATAGCAATTTAATGAGTTTCACACCTTTCACTTTTTGCGACTAAAAACAAAAGATTGATTAATATTCTTAATTAATTAAAACGCACAACAACAATAAAACAGTAAGATACAATGACAAACTAGATGCTGTTATATACACAGACTAATAAATTACAGAACGTTTAGCAAACACTGAGGAATCAAATAAAAAAAATAAAAATAAAAGAGAGCCTCCATAGCGTGACGTGAGGTAAACAGCAAAGATACAAGCTTTTCAAAATGAAAACAAAAAGAAAAGGTTTAAGAAGCGGTCTTTTACTTTACTTTAGCATGAAAACCATCCATCGTTTCTTCAATATTCGCATCATTTTTGCTGCGCGCACCTTCTCGCTCTTGCTGACGCAGCAAGTATAAACCACGCTCTACACTCAAAGTGCTGCGCAGTTCAAACGAGTAGCGCGGTTTTGTTATTCTTTCAGCTTCATTTGCCGTTTAATGTTTCTCATATGCAACAGAAATGGCAGCGCTTATGAGATTAAAAAAACGCGGTGGTCGCGCCAGTGCGACCGCTCACAAAATCTAGTCGCACAGCCAGAAAAAATGGTCGCATAATGCGACCATTTGGTCACAGTGTGGAGCCCTGCTCATTAAGATCACTTGCTGCCACCTACTGGCAGTTATAGTTTAATATTTAAAAAAGTAGCTTATTTCATTTTTGCAATCATTTAATATTTCTACATTAAATTGTTATATTTAAACTTAACATTTATGCACAATCCATCTATGAATTTTGTTGATAGTCAGCATGTCTTTTTATTCAATTGAATTTATTGATTAAATAAGAACCTGACATAAGAGGACACAGATATGACAATAACTTTTATAATACTAATCAGCCAAAATCTCTGTTTTTGTTTGTTTGTTTTTTTTGCTCAAAGTTATTTCAGGGTTTTGATCTCTCAACTGAGAGAACACATCCTGTTTATTATATTATAATGAATATTTAATATTACGTTTAAACTTTGACTATAGCCTAGACATGTTGCATATTAATTGTACTATTTATGAACCTCAAAGCATATGTTTGTGGATTTTGTGTTACTCCATAATGATGTTCTATTTGAGGGCATTTGTAGTGTAGGTATAGGGCCCAAACATAACCTCAAGCCCAGGGGCCCCCGCCCCCCTAAGTCCTGCCCTGGTGACGTAGACATGTGGGGGCGTGTTAGAACGAGCGCGCGCCTCTGAGATATGCTAGTCTCGCGAGTTTGTTTATAGGAGTAAAGGAAGCAAAGTTTCCTTACTTTAGCAAAGGAAAACCAGTCTCCCCTTAGTTTATATCGAAATTCTCCGACATTTTTCTTTGCAAATCCTCAGTTTGTACTTCTAATTCATGACCGGCGTTTTGTTTTGGTCTCTCTCCGCGTTCGTCACTAATCACGCAACGCCGACGTCCTGCAGTTTCCCCGTATGACAGATAGCGGAAGTGAGAGAACAGTGTTTATTATGATATATATATATATATATATGCTTGAAAACAAGCAACACATTTGTTACTGCAGTTTCATGCAGTGTTCTTCATAAAATTCTAAATTCAGTTATATTTTGAGGCTATTTATTTGGCACATATGGTATCGATTTAATATAGATTCCTCTCTTGTGAGATTCTGCTTTTTCTTGCTTTTTCACCATAGCATCACCATAGCATATAATGCCAATAAATGGCAACTGCAACCGTAGGTTAATGGTCTCAATTTGCCCATTCTGAGGGGAGTTTCCTTCTCTATAGAATAGGCCAGCTGGGAAATGGAGAAAGCTGCCAACATGTGCAATAGATATCAGAATTGGAGAGCAATTTACAGTAAGTGGGTTTAACTTCTTTCTGTCTTATCTTAGAGAAATGGTAAGAATCTGGAAGATTACCACCTAAAGCGAATCTCAATTGACGGCCAGTAGTGTTGTCCCCGTATCCCTGACAACGCTTGATTACTCACCTCTATCAACTTGAGAGACACTTACCTTCATGTTCTGAGCATCTATCTAACTGATGTCTGCCTCTGTGCTGATAGAAAAACCCAATAGACGCATGCAACTCACATTCAGCTGCCTCTTTTTCGATGTGGACACCACAAAGCTAGAGACAGAAATCATAATTTAGTGGGCCATTTGGATGAGGGTCAGGGGTTTGTGCACAGTTATTTTTGAAGGCACTGACACCTGTGTGCTTACCTTGTGGGCTTGCCTTCATTAAGAAGAGTGTGGAGAAGGTCAAAGAGAGAATCACAACACAAGTGTTGAAGGGAAGACACGATGAAACTGAACCGAGGAAGAGCGGACACAATCAATTTCTCCTACAAGATTCCACACAGTGACACACTAGACGTAAGTGATTTTCACCATTTACAGGGGGTAGTTGGTGATTTTAATGCCGTCCGAATCCAGGATGTCAGTGTTTTTCTCTCACCACCCCCGTAAAAATCCCCGGCCGAATTACCTACTGTTTTTTGACAAACACCAAGGTCGTGTGGTAATTTAATTGCCGTCCGAATCCACATCTCTGAGTTTACGAGAAGAAATCGATTAAAAATTCAGTGTTTAAACACTTTTAAGGTAATGTTGTACTTCGGTGTAATTTGCATACATATTTATTTCTGAAATGCTGGAAAGTATTTAAAAGAACAATACTTCATAACTGCTCCACCACAGCGACTGGGAGCAGAAAGAGAAGAAAAGCATGTAAACATTCGAAATGGGTCTTTATTATGGCAGCAGTAGGTATGCAATACAATTTTAAAATGTATATTATAAACAGATATATATCGCTTATAATTACACTGAACAAAATTATAAACGCAACACTTTTGTTTTTGCCCCCATTTTTCATGAGCTGAACTCAAAGATCTAAGACTTTTTCTATGTACACAAAAGGCCTATTTCTCTCAAATATTGTTCACAAATCTGTCTAAATCTGTGTTAGTGAGCACTTCTCCTTTGCCAAGACAATCCATCCACCTCACAGGTGTGGCATATCAAGATGCTGATTAAACAGCATGATTATTGCACAGGTGTGCATTAGGCTGGCCACAATAAAAGGCCACTCTAAAATGTGAGCCTAAGGCACACCTGTGCAATAATAATGCTGTCTAATCAGCATCTTGATATGCCACACCTGTGAGGTGGATGGATTATCTCGGCAAAGGAGAAGTGCTCACTAACACAGATTTAAACAGATTTGTGAACAATATTAGAGAGAAATTGGCCTTTTGTGTACATAGAAAAAGTCTTAGATATTTGAGTTCAGCTCATGAAAAATGGGGACAAAAACAAAAGTGTTTTGCACAACAATTAATGGAACATTGACCACTGTATAGGCCTATCATGTATGAGGTCTATGCAATGTATTAAAAAAATTATATACATATTTTATATATATATTTGGTGGTCACACCAGATACTGACTGGTTTTCAGACCCCCCAATACAGTAAAACTGCAAATTTTAGAGTGGCCTTTTATTGTGGCCAGCCTAAGGCACACTTGTGCAATAATCATGCTGTCTAATCAGCATCTTGATATGCCGCACCTGTGAGGTGGATGGATTATCTCGGTAAAGGAAAAGTGCTCACTAACACAGATTTAGACAGATTTGTGAACAATATTTGAGAGAAATAGGCCTTTTGTGTACATAGAAAAAGTCTTAGATCTTTGAGTTCAGCTCATGAAAAATGGGGGCAAAAACAAAAGTGTTGCGTTTATAATTTTGTTTAGTGTATATACAACTATAGCACGTCTATTTTCCTATTTTTAAACAGGAGATTTAAATAATCAAATAATAAATAGGATTATATATTATAAAATATGCTTGGAATAATAAGAATACATTTTACATAATAATAAGTATTTTTAAATACATTTTATACAATGATAAGAATACATTTGTTTACAGCAGACAATCATGTGACTGGCCACGTGAGCAGCGCGTTCCCGGGTTCGTAGGATCACAAAACTCGCTCTTCCACTGTGAATAAATCGCCATCCGAATCCATGAGTTTTATCACTGAGGTGTTATGTAAATTTATTTTTACAGACGTCCATATGAGAAACAGTTACTGTCCGAACCAGGCTTTAGAGTGTAATGGATTATAAAGGAAGAAAGTAGGCCATTAACTTTGTTCTATGCATCATTCTACATTCACACTGTCACTTTTTGGGACTGACAACTGCATTTACTTAACAGGTGTGAGTTTCGAAATGTCCCGTTCACACAGCAGCTTACAGTAGCGTCTCGAATACTGTCTGTATGAACAACAGGAGTCATTCCTTACCAGTAACCATAGCAACAGTGACCAAAGTAATATCAAAGATGGTGACGTCCTTAAAACTGAAAGTCTTAAAGGGTTAGTTCACCAAAAAAATGAAAATTAGACTTAGAAAATTAGAATTAGAAAATTAAATGAAAATTAGTGTTTTACTCACCCTCGAGGCATCCTAGGTGTATATGACTTTCTTCTTTCAGACGAATCCAGTCAAAGTTATATTAAAAACTGTCCTGGCTATTCCAAGCTCTATCATTGCAGTCAGTGGGTGTTGCAGTTAAACAGTCCACAAGTCGTCAAATAAAGCGCGCGCATCCATAATTAACGTGCCTCACACCGCTCCGGGGGTTGAAGAAAGGCATCCTGTAGTGAATCCATGAGTTTTTGTAAGAAAAATATCCATATTTCAAATGTAATAAACACTTTTCTCTCACTTCCGTTATCTGTCATATGCGGAAGCCGTTCCAGCGGATGACGCAGCACGCGCGCCTCTGAGATATGCTAGTCTCGCGAGTTTGTTTATAGGAACAAAGGAAGCAAAGTTTCCTTACTTTAGCAAAGGAAAACCAGTCTCCTCTTGGCTTATATCGAAATCCTCCGACATTCTTCTTTACAAATCCTCGTTTTGTACTTCTAATT
>NW_015646369.1:274509-287528 GCF_001515625.1 Sinocyclocheilus rhinocerous | reverse complement strand
ACTTTCTTCTTTCAGACGAATCCAGTCGGAGTTATATTAAAAATTGTCCTGGCTATTCCAAGCTCTATCATTGCGTTCAGCGGGTGTTGCAGTTAAACAGTCCACAAGTCGTCAAATAAAGCGCGCGCATCCATAATTAACGTGCCTCACACCGCTCCGGGGGTTGAAGAAAGGCATCCTGTAGTGAATCCATGAGTTTTTGTAAGAAAAATATCCATATTTCAAATGTAATAAACACTTTTCTCTCACTTCCGTTATCTGTCATATGCGGAAGCCGTTCCAGCGGATGACGCAGCACATATGCGCAGCACGCGCGCCTCTGAGATATGCTAGTCTCGCGAGTTTGTTAACAGGAGCAAAGGAAGCAAAGTTTCCTTACTTTAGCAAAGGAAAACCAGTCTCCCCTTGGTTTATATCGAAATCCTCCGACATTTTCTTTGCAAATCCTCTGCGCCTGATTTCCGAGAATGCGCTTGTTGTGAGTCCTTAAAATTTACAGGTGTGAGTTCGGTTACAGAATGCGGTTGTCACACCCGTAAATAACCGAACTGTGTGTGAAGTGTGAACGTAACCGTATTAAGGACTTAAAATACATGACTGACAACCGTATTCTGCTGCTGTGTGAACGTGGCCTACCAGACTTTGAAGCCTTTCCGACACAACAAACTCATGCAGAAACATGCCCCTTGTTGCAAGGAGACGATTACCAAATAAAAACAATGTGTTCTAAAATCGGATGAAAATATCAAACATGTTTGATATATTCCGACTGCATGGAGTCTGAAGCTAAAAAAATCGGAGTCTGTGACCATCATACACTACGCAATTTTCTATGAAATCTGTCAACTCAAATCTGCAGACTGGCTTTGAATTTCAGCAACTAGTGTCAACTTGTCCAGACTGTAAATTGGTGGAAAATCAGGGCAAAAATTGTTTAGTGTATTCCAGGCTTAAATGATTGGAGAAGTTCTGCATCTGCATCTGCATTCATTCTGCATCTTTCCTTTTAACCGGAAGGTCGAGTTATGATATTGTGATTCAAAATTATGATATTGTGAGGTCAAAATTAAAAGAAAAAAAAATTTGAAAAGAAAGAAAAAAGAAGCATGCACTGATAAACTGTACACAATAAGATAATGTATTTCGAAAATAGGGTGAATTTCTATTTTATGCCAATGTTAAAATTACCAAGAGAATTAAAAGAAAAAAAAATTTGAAAAGAAAGAAAAAAGAAGCATGCACTGATAAACTGTACACAATAAGATAATGTATTTCGAAAATAGGGTGAATTTCTATTTTATGTCAATGTTAAAGTTACCAAGAGAGTTTTTTTTTTTTTTTAACAAATTACACAGTCAGACCTCAAACTTGTGTTATCAACACTACTAACCAAGAAATATTAACCACTTTTTTTCATATTTTTCATTTATGTTTATTTATAAATTGACATCATGACAGAAAAAAACGGTTTAAGCCTCTAACAGTAGGTTTAGCCTCAGCCTGTAACAGACAGGATGAAAGCAAAGTATTTTTGGTCATTAAGTCAACAGCCAATGCATATGAAGCAAATTATCAACTATATTATAATCAATTATAATTGGAAGAAAAAAAAATACTACGGTAAGTTCATCTGTCATTTATTGTTGTTTAGCCAAAAGCAATGACATTTTCTGGTGCATTCAGTCATATATACGGTCACTGGCTTCACTGGATGTTTCCAATAATCCAGCTATCCAGCCCCTAAACACTTTCACTATAAACTCCACGAAGACGAAGACTCAGTTTCTTAGGTTCTTAAGTGTGAAACTACAAAGAAAAGAAAGTATACAAATGTAAATTTCACATAGTTAACAAGAAAATCAACATCAAATGAATAAGCATTCATAAGGCAAAAAATAACCAACGATGAAATAAAGTTATATATCAACACAAACATTTTAGGAAATAAGGAGAAAATTCCAAACATACTGAAAATACAAAGTAGAATTACAACCTCACATCATGATCAAACAATTACTTACAGACATTACATCTCAATAGGCTGTGAAAGGTAAGATGGACTTGGATGTTAGGAACCGCATGGGCACCTTGCAGTGAACACCAAACTAATATGGCTTACTTCCTTTTAAACAGGAAGTCTGGGGTGGACTAGGTGGAAATTCAATTCACAGCCCAAAATGAATATCAAAATAAAAGTCATAAATTGAAATATTAAAAAGTCCAACACACTCCCTGCCTGGGGTTCATAATACCCCACTTTAATCTTTGGCTTACTGAAATGTCTTAGGGGGACTAAAGCAAAACCACTTCCGATATTGGACGTAGAACTAGGTGGAAATTCAATTCACAGCCCAAAATGAATATCAAAATAAAAGTCATAAATTGAAATATTAAGAAGTCCAACACATATACTATTTCATTCATTATACTTCAGTAATACTGAATATGAAGATCATACTGCAACCCAACTATAAGAATCGGTAAAAGTTGGAAATGGAGGGTTTCAAATAAAATGTAGGCCTGTATGAACAATTACAACATTTACTGAGTTGTCTTCTGAATGGTCTTTATTTATTTTGAAGCACCCTCACCCAAAAGCATTTTAAATCATTACAATATAACTTACATCACAATACTTTTTTAAAAGGCATTGGATACATTTGTACATTTGTATCTTCTTGTGGAAGATGTTGTTTCATTTGTATGTTTCGTCTCGTATTAAATATTCATTATTAAATTTTATTAAATATTAATATTCTGAGGTAAAACGTGGGGTTTGTACTTTTTGTGTCGGGTTAATGTGGATGTCTTTAGTAAAAACGCGCCATTTGTAACTTTTCACTCCTGTTCCAGCCGACCGACGTTCCTAGCAGCGCTTGAGAGAAATTTTCGCGCCCTTCAGTCAACTAGCTCGCGCGGTCTCCTGGGTAACGGTGCGTATGGCAACCACTGTAAACAACGCGCCCTGTCACACCGAGGTGAAGAGCGAACAAAACAGCTATGGCTTTCTGCAATACCGAGTATTTCAACCATATTGGGAATATTCAAAAAACCATGCACGAACGGTAAGAGCATGGTGTACTTTTTTTTCTTTCAGCTTAGACACGATAGATGCTGTATTGTCTAGAAATAAACATTAGGAAATTTAAGTGGGCCTTGAATGAGACAGCGCAGTAGATTTCAGCTCTCACCGGGATGTAGCTGTCGAGCTCGGTGAGTCGAGCGATAACTAGTGGGAGTGCGCTGAACTACTCATTATAGCGTTTAAAATAACAAATCATTTATTAATAATCTGTGTGTGGTAGTGAGCTCAAGTAGTATGTTAGATGTTTGCTTATCTGTCTTTTTTTCAGTATTAAACAAGTTCAAAAATTAACATTAGCCTTCACAGATTATTGCTTTTCAGGATGACAGATTTGTATACTGTATCACTATATTTGGTCGCTTTCTTTTTGTGAGAAATGTAAAGTTATACTGTATTATAAAGTTAGTATGTTTGGTAACGCTATCTGGTTATGTAATAAATGTAATCTGTTTAAACTATAGGCCTATATGTAATAAGATCTATTTAAGCTATGTATTTAATAAGAAATGTTCAAATGCCACACACGAACTCTGAAAGCTGCAGGTGTATTAAGATTCTTTTTTTCTGTATTTAGGGAGAGAGGGAGACATGAGCTGGAAGAAAAACTGTTTGCCTACTTAAGATCAGAGGAAAGATTGTAAGTATAAAAACATTAGAACCTTACAAAAAATATTAATTGTAAATATCTTATCAAGAAACAAATAGAATTATAAAAAATATATAATGATTTATATTATCCCACACCAGCATCCACATAGAATCCATAAAAATAAAACCATTGTAAATATGTAGACAAAAGGCAGATAGCTTGATGAATATGGATTTCACCTCATGTAGCTAACAGCACATGTTTTGATGTGCATTGATATATAGGACTGTATTCAGGGCAGAAAAGAAATGTTTATCATCTTTCACTATGTACAGTATTATATTTATTGTGCTTTCATTTTATTACTTTGAGTAATTATTTGTCATTTTTATCCTTTATCCTATGTATTTTTTATTATTATTATTTTGATGAGTTTATTTTGTAGTGACAATTTTTGATGCTACTTCAATTGTTTTATTGTTTCACTGATATAATATAATAGGCATTCTCCAATAAAAATGTTTATCTCAGGACAAATAAGTAGACTACGCACTCATCAATGATTTTGTGATACTTACTGTGTCATCTGTCTCTGTTTAAGTGCTTGAGAACAGTTTGTTTTTATGATGGCTCAATTAAATGCATTTATAAAAATAAAGAATTTTGATATGAGGCCATGACGGTCAAGGGTATGTGAGAGGTTAGTAGACCAGCATTTATCATTCATTTTAAAATTTCAGCCATCATTATCCATTTTCGCCCTTTGCTAGTCACAAAACTCCATCTTAGCTGTGGAGAATCCATTAGTACTACTGTAAAGTGGCCCTTGACAAATATGCAGTGTTTTAGTTTGTCTTGTACTATGCACAGTAACGAGCACTTAGTTATACTAATAAGCTAGCATTAACCTATTTATAGTAATGTTTGACCTATTTGTAACAGGTCTCTATATTTATTTCCATAAATAATAGACAAAGTCAGTGCAGCCTTTTCTTAAAAGAGAGAGAGAGAGAGAGAAGCAAAGCTGTCCGTTTCATGTCTGTCTCCTGCTCACAGGACTAAGTTGAAGTGTGCCAAGATGCGCTGCTATTACAAGGAGCTGCGCGAGAGAGAGCAGCAAGCAAAGACACGCAACCTTGAGCTTCTTGGGAATGTGGCGAACTTGGCATCAAAAATGAAAGAATTCTCCATTGATTGTAGCAGGCTGCTTCAAAAGAGGGTAACAACCTTGGGCAGCTTCATCTGTCCCAAAATCCATCATATGCGCTTCTTAAAACAGTACTGACTCTGTGTGTATTGTTGTTTCACAGTTTTTATCATTGAAGATGTACGTTTGATTTGGTTTAGAGTAGGGCTGGTCGATATGGCCAAAATTTATATCACGGTATATTTCTTAATTTCGGTCGATACGATATAATTCTGATATCGATATCAACACTATTAAACAAAGCCTCGTAAAAACTGCCAAGAATGCCCACAACAGATGTCTGTGCATACAAACTTATGAAAAATGAATTTGCCAAGTCTATGACACCTCATATAAAACCATATAATATTTTAGAAAAGAAAAAAAAATTCACCTTTTATTTGTATTTAGCCTTCATACAAACAAATGTGAAATCACTGTCAAATAATCTGCTCAGGCTCACCTAATTAATATTAATATCTTTAACTTCAAACTATAGGCTAAAATACACTACCAGTCAAAAGTTTTTGAACAGTATGATTTTTGATGTTTTTAAAGAATTCTCTTCTGCTCACTAAGCCTGCATTTATTTGATCTAAAATACAGCAACCAGTCACACGATCCATCAGAAATCATTCTAATATTCTGATTTACTGCTCAAAAATAATTTATTATTATGTTGAAAACAGCTGAGTATAATTTTTTCAGGTTTCTTTGATGAATATAACATTCAGAAGAACAGCATTTATCTGAAATAGAAATCTTTTGTAAAATTATAAATGTGTTTATCATCACTTTTGATCAATTTAAAGCATCCTTGCTAAATAAAAGTATTCATTTTTATAATTTCTTTCCCAAAAAAAAAAAAAGAAATCACACTGACTCCAATGGAATAGTGCATAATGTTACAAAAGCTTTTTATTTCAGATAAATGCTGATCTTTGGATCTTTCTATTCATGAAAGAAACCTGAAAAAAAAAAAAGTACTGTTTTAAATATTGATAATCAGCAAATCGGCATATTAGAATGATTTCTGGATGATGTGACACTGAAGACTGGAGTAATTATGCTAAAAATGCAGCTTTGATCACAGGAATAAATTACATTTTAAAATATATTCAAATAGAAAGCAGTTATTTCAAATAGTAAAAATATTTCAAAATTTTACTGTTTTTGCTGTACTTTGGATCAAATAAATGCAGGCTTGGTGAGCAGAAAAAAATTCTTAAAAAGAAAAAAAACATTAAAAATCTTACTGTTCAAAAACTTTTGACTGGTAGTGTAGGCTGATTATTCTTAAAGATTAAAACAAATTTGCTTTAGCCAGTATAAAGTGTATGAAAAGTGCTCGGAGTTGCTGCAGAAAACAAACAAACAAACAAAAAAAACAACAAAAACATGTTGCTGGAGAGGGGCTTATTGAAAATGCAAACTGATTGTCTGCCAGCAGGAGGCGCTTTGAGAGCGGCAGAAACAGTGGTTTCCCCGGTAACGGCTGTAATCATATCAGCTCCGCTCATGAAAGCTTCTTTATCAGATCAAATGAAAGTGCCATCGAAACTTTTCTGAAGACAGTCCTTTCCCTTCAAAGATGCATTCATATAAAACACCCGCGACGTGTTTTGATTTTGAAACGTGCAGTGCTCATGTTTATTCAACTTTGTCAAATGCCACAGATAAATCAATGTATGGGAAACACTGGTAATGTATATCGAAATATCGGAAATGTGTTTAAAAATCATATCACCGCTATTGAAGAAAATTATATCGCGATACATATTGATATTGAATTATTGTCCAGCCCTAGTTTAGAGCAAATACATCAAATCAAACTGTCGCTTTGGCAGCCCAGCCTATCTTTTGGTTGTTATTTTATTTTGTGTTATTCTCATGTCAGAACACATGTTTGTGTTGTTCTGATTGTAGACGTGAAATGAAATGTGAAGTCTTGTGTGTTATACTTACCATGATATGCAGTGACCCAAATGACAGCTGCTCGGGAGCAAAAATTTTAGTGTAGTCTGAATATTTGATTTGATTTCCCAAAACTAAGAGATTCTTTTTTTTTCCCCCAGACATATATTCTGAGCCACAATTAGACCATTGCCATAATCCTGTAATTGTCTGTCTAATTGTCTTCCAGTGTTTAAACATTCGCACTTATTGTTGTTTGGGAACAATCATAAACACTCCAGCACTCATTTATCACTGCACACAAATGAGAAAAAGAAAACAACAGCTCCGTCAGATTGTCACTTAAAACTGAACAGTGCTCCACAGATTAATATCAAATTAGACAAATTGTTTAATTACACCACCACAAATTAATCGCCCTGTATTCAGATAGTGAAGTGCCTCTGAATTTGCCTTTTTGTGAAAAGAACCCGTTTTCCTACTTTTTGTGTGTGTGTGTGCATATGTGTTTGTTATATTTTGTTTTGTTGCTGAAATGGTTGCTTTGAATTGCAGTAGGAAAAGATACCTGCTAATTTAGCTGCCAGTCAAGGAGTATCACTTTGATTTTTATTACACTAAATTGATCCTTATTACTTAATTGCTCAAATTCACACCATGACCTCAAAACATCAAATTCAACTCTAAAACACTCTTTCTCTTTCCCTCGCTGACGTTTTTTCTTCCCCACCCAGATTTTAACAGTGCTAAGATTTGTCTGCTTGTAGCTGTGTTATCACGTCTAAAAGGGGTGTAAACCGTTTGTTACTCTGGTCCCTTTTGGGAGTGCAGACATTGCCTTACGAGAATGAAGTGGGAGGTTGGAGGTAATCCCAGTGCCCTCATCTCTGCCACTGGTTAACTCGCCAAACTGATTAAGAGCCTTGGCAGGCACTATTAAGGGCACTCACAAAGGAATACACACACTGATTAGTGCTACGTTTAGGGGCATAAAAATTTTTCTCCTCCGCTGCTTTGTTTGTAATATTTAATGAAAAAAGGAGGTTATAGATTTGAGTAAATTGCAATTTCCTGTGTACTTGTGTCTCGCAACTGCAGTCACTACAGATTTTTTTTTTTAAAGAACTAGGGTTATAAGCAAATATTCTTGTCGTTTGCATTGTTGAAAATTATCTACGTTAGTAATGATTTGACTTGAATTAATTTCAGTTGGAGTACAATAATCATATTACCAGACTGAAGAAAGACAGGAAGAAAATGGGGAGCAGGGGGGAATCAGAAGCGGACGAGGTAAGAGAAAATTATCATGTCATCTATGGAAATTACAGTTCAGTGGGGAATTTACAAAGCTATCTGTGTGCCTTTGATAAAACTGCAGTGCTGTGATGGGATCCAATGGAAGTGTGTCGTTTTTTTCAAAAGAAGAGAGTTGAGAGTTGTAGAGAAAAATACCACAACCATTATTCAGCTCAGCCTCCCTCTTCAGGAGACACTTTTGACAGTTTATATGGGGTATCAGTGTTCAAAGGCCACAATTAATTTATAATCAAAAGCAAATTGGAAAGTGCTTGAAGTAATTACTGTTTTGCTCAAATGACTTCAAATGGCTGCTTTGGTTTAACAAAGGAGTATCACAGTCTTAAAACAAAATGATATTACGCATTTTTAAAAGGCTATTTAAAATGACGAAAAAAAATAAAAAGAATGGAAAAGAGTATTGCGGAAGCCTCTGGCAGCTAATGCAATCCAATTGACCGTGTGTCAGTTTTGTCTGCAGTGTTTATTTCACGTCATGTGTGTGACAGCTAAAACAATATGCGTCCGAACTCTTTCTGTCAGTCCCTCGAATAAAAGTCGCTGTTATGTAGATTGCTCGGCGGCGGTCGTGAGGCTGTTCAGTTTTCTCGTCGTATCTGTAGTGCCGCAGGTGTCTAATCCTAGCTGCTTTGCCCGCACTGACGATGTAGTTCAAGCCCATGGCTGTAGCTTTCCCTCTCTTCAAGCGACTCCGAGCTCTCTCGGATGAAATGTGGAAGACAGCTCATAATGACTTAGAGCATTCCGTCTAGAGCAGTCACTTGTGACTGTGCCGCATCCCCCCCTCCCTCTAGCCTGCCGATATTGTAATGAGCAGAGATGGGAGGAATCACTCCATTATGCATAGGCGCCACCACTGGCTGCGTGCATGTCCCCGAGGCTGCAGCATTCATTAAGGGAAGCTTACCAGCCTGAAAGCTGGGAAGCCATGATAACGGGATATGATTTTCATATTTAATATATTCCTTGGAAGAGCAGGCGCGTGCCACAGATTGATAGAAGAATCAATTGCTACTTTAGCGAAACACTTTCTACTTTGCCCTGCAGCTAGCGATGGAATCACTCAGCCAAGAAATTAACTTTTCCTCTCACTCCATTTCTTTTTTCCTTTCTTTCTTTCTTTTTTTTTTTTTTACTTCTACACTGGATCTGCCAGACAGACTGCGTGGTTTACAGTGGATGTTATTAAGCAGCTAACGGGTTGGTATTTAAGACCCTTATCAGAAAAGAAACAGAAGCCATGTTTTTTTTTATTTTTTATTATGTGTTGATTTTTTTTTTTCTGTACCCATCCGCCACTCTTCCTCCGTAGTGTGGTATTTCTGTCATGAAACAGAGTTTAGGAGCATAGGATTGTTAATAAGATTAAAAGTTAAGACACTGATCTCAGTGCACTCAGCTGAACAGACAGTTGGAAGAAAATCTAACCTTGACCAAAAGAAATCCTAGTCAGTCTGTAAAAAGCCACAAAAATGATACCTTGAAATGTTTTGGATTAAAGCTTATTTGAAAAGAAGCCACTGTAACCTGAATTGTCAGGGTTGAGTTTTGAGGCCAAGGACTAGTGGAAGTAAAATGTAGCTCCCACTTGCTGGCAATAAGGTATCCTTGACCACCCAATTAATTTTAGCACTTTCTAAACCTCTTGACTCGGTGTACTTGACATGCCTTTTTTGTTTTCTGCAGTTTTACTTCCTTTCATTTTCATGAATATAGAAAAGTAGTATATCACATTTTTACAGATATATTTGAAAAATTGAAAAAACTTTTTTAGATTTGTCAAAATATTAACAAACTCTTCCCATGGGTATTCAAAAGGACATGCCACAAACAGTCAATTCTCCTCAAAATGTTAGCTTACCCAAAAATGAAAATGTTCTCACCTTTGTGTTTTACCAAACCCGTATGACTTTGTTTTCACTGTTGTAAACAAAAGGAGATGACATAATTTTCACAATATACAGTAGAAGCAAATAGGGAATGACGCTGAGGATTTAAAAAATGATGAAAAGCACCATGGAAAAAAAAAAAGCATGCAGTATTCCAAATCATAACCGGTTGCTATATACCACTTTTAATATGTTGTGTCCCACAGGAAAAAAGAAAATCATACAGGTTTAGAAACAGTTCTATTTTAGAGTCATTTATATACTTTTGTAGTTTTTGTTAATATTTAAATAATTTTTTTTTATCATAGTGAAGGTTTTAGCAATGTTTTTTCTCCTTCATTTTTATTAGTTTTTTCCCTTATAATATATATATATATGTATGTATTTCGGTTAATTAATTTTTATTTCAAGTTTTGGTTTTAGTTTTAGTTTGGAACAACATGAAGGTAAGTAAATTATGAGATTTTTTTGTTGTTGTTGCGTGAATTGCCATTAACTCCTGTCATCCACTACTTACATCTTCCATATATATTGTTTGACTTGCGCAGCTCCCGAGCAGGTTACAGCTTCCGAGCACACAGGGATCATCACAGAGTGCTGTCATCTTCACGGGTCACCAGACCTCCAATGGCTCATCAAGAAATGATGGCGTCACAACCACACGTTCACCATCTCAGACAGAGCTGATACCTAATCATCCTTCACTCTCTTCTCTACAAAGTGGCCTTTGTTTGCACTCCCATGTTTCAAAAGTCAGTGGCACTGCCATTTCATCTGATGACATTCTAAACTCAGGTGATTTCCTTGATGGCAGACATTTGAGTGACGTGCATGAAAAGCAGATGGAGTCTGATTGGGACGTCTCTCAGAGGACAGGAGAGCAGCATAGATGGAAAGAACTAAACTCACCTCACATGACCCTGAAAGAAGCCGAAGTGTCCTTTCGATCTATGACCGCGAAGAAGCCTGCAGACATTGTGTCATTAGAGAGGCGCCCGACCCGCAGTCCTTCCTCAGATACCACTGATCCAAGAGATTCCTCACAATACATGAACTCTGGAGGTGAGGATGAGGAAGTGTCTGCAGAGGATGAAGGTGACTCTGCACCACATCAAGATATTTCAGGTTTGAATTTTTCTGCTCAATTAACTGCAATTGTACATTGTGATTAAGCAGATTTATTGATATGACTTGACTTTTTTTTTTTTTTTGATTAGCCCATTTTAAGAATTATACTTATGATCTTCTACACATTTCAGATCACACTAGCAGCAGACATCACGCTTTGAGAAGAGATGCTGTAATTCAAGAACAGCATGTATTATCCTTTCAAACCAAAGGTGGTGCACACAAGCAGGTCAACACACAGGAATCTGGAAGGCCTGACTCTCTCGAATCCCCCAACAGGTAAAGTTGCTTGGATTGTAGGACTAATTTCTTCCTTCTGAACACAGCCAGAAACTCAGTGAACCTAAAGACTGGCCCTACTGAATGTTTGCTACTCCAAAATAGATTTCTCATTAGCAATGCGATCACAGTATTGTATTCTCTAATCTAAGTTATCGCTTGTCTCTTATCCTGTAGATGTCTCTGATTATTAGAAGAATGATTGTGATTTTTAAGTCACAATGAAATGGAAATAGCGATGAGTGAAATGCATTATCAAAAAAAAAAAAAAAATGTAGTGCGGGGTCTTGGTACTGTACTCCAGTGTTGAGTGGATTTTGGAACTTGGACGTTGTACTCAAAAAAATAGATGCAAACTTGTGGTCGATTATGGAGGCCCAGAGTTTAAGCAGACTGAATGTTTGAGATGTCCGGCATACTTCAGCAGAGAGAAATGTGCCATTTTCACTGGAAGTTTGAGTTTTATGAGGTTTATGAGAACATTATGAGGTCCAAAAGAAAAAAACAAAAGAAACATACATCGATGAATCGTTCACAAAAATATTTTTAATATGCATTTACAAAATATAATGGTTGAATTCTCATTTAACGCCGACTTTAAATTGTACATTAACTTTAGATGTAAATGCCAGATTTAAAGTTTGCTAAATATTTTTATTGCATTAGCATGCCCTGACTCACTACAAATAAGTAAAAATAATTTTATTATTTTGTATATATATATATATATATATATATATTACACATATTCATATTGAACTGTTCGGTACGAGGCTTTCGGTTCAGTAAGCATTATAAACCGAACAATTCGATTCGTTGGACTAATCCTATTGCATTTGGAAAATACAACAGCTTAAAGTGTGTGAAATATAATGTTTTCAGTGCCACTGCACTCAACAAGGCAGCCCAAATGACGTAACAGGCAATGTGCTGTCTGCCCAGTGGTGTAACGTTAGCGGACGAGCACGCAGGACACGCACTGCGAAAGGCCCCGCGATAACCTCCCCTTGTTGGGTTGCGTCGAAAGACGATGATCTTGTATCAACGATAGCCAGAGATATTGTCAAAAACATCAATTGTTGGCAATATTAAGATATTTGGCATTTCCAATTAATGTAGGCCTGTTACATTCTTATTTTTATTAGGCCTATTATTATTGTTATGAAGTTACCTTTATTATTAAATTAAAATTACAATTACCAAATAACTGATGTGCTGCGAGGATAACAAAAGATTAGGCTATTTACTCTCTCGTCGTCTCTGAGAGAATATGCGGCGTCAGATGCCGAAAGCTCCGTCATTACTCAGTCACTCTGTTTTTACTTTCACTTTCTACATAGTGAATTGACTGAGATTAAGACGTTTACAGACATAACTCTTGCTTAAAGTTTGCACGTTGCTTGTGTGTGATATCCATTGGCTCGCCTTCATGGTTTAAAACAGAAATATTTCCAACATTGCGACGTAACCAATTACCCCTGTACCGAACGTACCGAACACCACTGTGTCGTGTCGAACCGAACCGTGAATTTTGTGAACCGTTACACCCCTAATATATATACACTGAACAAAATTATAAATGCAACACTTTTGTTTTTGCCCCCATTTTTCATGAGCTGAACTAAATAACAG
>NW_015646369.1:267429-273727 GCF_001515625.1 Sinocyclocheilus rhinocerous | reverse complement strand
TGTACATAGAAAAAGTCTTAGATCTTTGAGTTCAGCTCATGAAAAATGGGGGCAAAAACAAAAGTGTTGCGCTTATAATTTTGTTCAGTATATATATATATATATATATATATTATTGCACTGCGCTTCGTTTGCAAAACAATCTGCAGTCAAATGTTCCAAACAAACATATAATCCTCCAGTGAGATGCCATTAAAAATAAACTACGCAATTGTTTCTGATGCTTCCTTCTGGTTTCAGATGCAAACAGGACCAGTCAAAGCGAACCTTCCTTTACTCTTCTGTTTGTCCTGTTGTCAACAGTAGCTCAAGCATGTGTCAGAAACTAAACGGTCATCTGTATACTGTATCCAGTGTAGACAGCATCAGCCATTGGAATGGGTTCTATTTGCGTTTTCTATTTATTGGTGTAGCCAGGTGTCAACTGTTAAGTGACTTAGTGCAAGTGGGCGTGAACCGTGATGTGATGATGTAAAACCTGAATTTGCACTGCGCAGACCAATCTGTGTATGACATTAAAGTATCGCAAAAGCTACAGTATAGGGAGCAGACATCTCCATATGCTTTCCAATCGCTTTTGCGGTATTTGATGTCATACACGATCAGTCTGCGTAGTGTGCATTCTGTCACCATTTAAACTGCCCTGTCAATCATCTTGTCACAGTTAACGTCATCCATTTCATTTAATTTGATTTCCTACATTATCTGAGAGAAATGAAGAGGCATGTTGATCTGCCAGTCACGGGTCAATCATGCCGAGAACTCTCCTCCTGTGTTTGCATAATAATGCATTTGAAAGTTAATGACCAAACATATCTTTATAAAAGATCACAGTGTTGTTGCAGATGAAATATAATGAAGATAACATTGAATAAATATTTTTCATCAGGTTAGATATTGATTATCACTCGAACCCCTTTCTCTACCTGTCCGTTGATATCACATATCCACCATGTTTGTAGTTTAACACTTTTTATGTGTATTTGCAGTTCTAATCGAATCCTCGATCAACACACAATGGGTTGTGGGCAGTATGTGCACGGATCTGCACGTCTACTGGAAAATACTAATTTCAACATACTATTTGGTACTAATGTCTTGCCCTTGAGTCAGTCACATGCAAATGCCCGTGTGACGTCACAGATTCCACAACCTTCAAATGAGCCATGGAGCTTGATTAAAGAAATGTTCTTTTTATACTGGGGAGGGCATTTTCAAGGTGTTTTAAGGGTACAAAAATCTCTGTCAAACAATCAAGGAAAGTTTGATTTGTCATTTAAGTACTGTTTAAGTTTTAAGGATGCTTTTTATGTTGTTGTTTTTTAGAAAAGATAAAAGAGAAATAAAAAATGTTGAAATCACTGAATTGTAGAGCTGTTATGAACAGGGAAGGCTAATACAGTCAGTAGTAGAGTTTCTCCAAAAAGTATAAACCACAACAACTGAGAGATCATTTATCTGTGTGTGGTTTTGTCGGATGGGAATGCGTGTACATGTGCACATGGGTGTACAGATTTAATGAACTGGGGTTCTGCAGCAAACAACCTCACTCAGTGGGGCTCAGTTGTGGCTTTAGGACACCTTGTAAGGAAGGCTCAGACCCCGAATCCAACATTATTGGCCTAATCCCAGATCAAGCTTTAAGGGAGCAATTTTCTCCTCGGGAGATTTGACCCCAAGTCCCAGTAGACTCAACTATTTCTTGACTTCATAGAATTTACTGAAGAATGAACGTGTGGGCATCACGAAGGCTCTGCTCAGGTGGATAGTTAGTAGGTTGGCATGATGTGTGCACATGTACTAGTTATGCTATAAATTCAACATAATTGAAATATATACACATCACCCACAAATGGAATGTTTAAAAACAATAAACTATAAAAAAATCTTATGAATCTAATAATATGTGTCTTTATATCTATAATTGAATGCACATATAAAAGCCAGTCCATTTACATTTTCACTATAAAACATTAAATAAATATATGTACATTTGTGAATACTTATGCCTGTTAGTCTATATGTGTGGATAACAAGATTTGTAAGATTTGCCAATGTGTTGTCCCTTCAACCCCTTCGTAACACATGCTCCTGTGGTTATGGACATCACTTTTGAAAAAGAGACAATAGAATGATATGCATCAATTACAACTTTATAACCCTCCACGACAATATAATTTAAGCTTTATACTAAATTCTCCTGCTATATCCGTCCAGCTTTTTGGCATTTTCTTTTTCTTTCTTTCTTCCTTTCTTTCTCTATTCTATTCTATTCTATTCTATTCTATTCTATTCTATTGCATTCCATTCTATTTAATTCTGCAGTGAATAAATAGATGAATGGAAGTCTATTTTATCATTATTGTGCAGTGCATACATGGAGTGGATTATCCACTTTAATGAATTGGTTGAATACATACATAGTACAAAGGTATGCATGTAAATTCTGCATGGCAGAAATTTTTGGCAGAATCATTTGTTTGCTTCATGCATAATAATAAAGGATCTGCGATCAAATGAGATGTGTATCAAAACAAACATCCCCTTCACGTTAGATGCTAATGCGTGTGCAAAGCCTCAGTGGTTCCCTATGGAGGCGATTGGAAAGTGTTTCCTTGTAATTTTAGACCTTTTAATAGATTTAAATGACATTTTATTGATGACACCTACCACTTGGGCTACTACACTATAAAATTTTTGTTCACGTTGTCTAGATATGAATATGGTTGGTAGTGACCTCTCAGGCGTGTTATTTTACGTTGTGAATGTTTGCTGTTGAACATGAATGTGAGAGTTTGTGGCCTTGTAAAGAGGCGAGGCTAAAGAACAAAGCTTTTGTAACGTTATTGTGCTTGTAAGCAAGAGAAGGAGAAACCATTAGTATCAATCTTAACATTTAGTAAATACCGTGTCGCGCATGTTGTGATGCGAAAGTGGAGTCAAGGCTATCGTGCGCTCGGGTCTAGAGAGGAGAGTGTATCATTGTATTCTTTCGAGCACTCCCTTCATGAAGCTGTCCTCTCAGCCTCTCATATGACGGCACGAGTTTGTGTTTTCAAAGATCTTGATGTGCTCCAGTTGATCTTTCAACTAACCCATTGTAATTCTACCTTTGTAAAAGGAAAGACCAGCACTAAAACACCCTGTAATGGATCCAGTGTGAAGCCCTATCAAGTATGATGCTGAATTTGTAATGACTGTGTATCTTCACCGATTGATTTGTTAAAATATTCGTTTCTCAGTATTTCCATGCTTTATCAGAGTCACATCAGTTCCCTTGTTGCATTCTATTTCTAAGGAGGACTAGAATATATGCTAGAGGAACCATTATTGCTGTTATGGAGAAAACAAATTGTTGAAATATAGATAACATGCTCCTCATAAATGGCCTCAAGAGCAAACACCTATGGATGTTGCCAACAATACTCTGTAATCAGCTGCTGTTTGGGTGTGTTTGGTGGTTTGAAGAGCCTTGGCGAATAAACTAGGGGGGAAGATGATGACGGAGCAGAGGGATGTATGGGGGGGAGGCTGTTTCAGCCGCTCTGAAGAGGACTTTGCCCAGATGGATTGTGCTCGACAGAATGTCATGGATATAATTCACACAGGCAGCTTAATCAGGGTGTTTCCAGGAAACAACCTGCCAAAGAGAGGCAGCGATTGTTTGGTGGCCTCTGACCCCAGGGCCCATTATAGATTGTCATAAATTCTTTTTGCCCATTTTATATGGTGGGGGTTTTAGGATTTGGTTCTAGGTTTTGCAGAAGCTATTCTATAAGGGCCACCCAGTGCTTAATACGTCAGTGGGAGAGATATGGATCTGCTAGAACAAAATGAGCCACAAACAATATTTCACATTTCTACAGCCAATGCTTCTCATTTAAAACCAGAGAAGAATAATATGAATAAGAATAAGAATTATGAATAAGAATAAGAATTAAAAATAATATGGTTAATTTGTGTGTGTGTGTGGGATTGCAATTGTAATTGCAATTTTAAAGTTTTGAATGTACTTAAATTCTTAATACACATTCCTGGTCTTATTGTGCATGATTCATCAGTGCATAACATTCAGAAAATCTTGTAAGTAACATGTTCAATACATGTAAAGTCAGTTCATGTAATTAATGTGACATAAATAAAAGCAAATTATGGTAGATTTGTAAAAGAGTTACAATTAGGATATGTCTAGATGCTGTCGAGGGTGAACGTCATCTTCAGCCTCCTCATCCCAGTTCTAAATTCCCCTTAAAAGTGGTCCCCCTCAAAAGTCCATTGCAAACTCACTCTCAGACAAGAAAGAGCAGGTTACTACCTCTTGTATGAAACAAAGTGTCAGCTTTCCAATTTTGTCAATTTCTAAGAAATTCAAACGATAAATGCCATTTTGTGGCTCTGTAATGTGTCGTGACAGATTGCTGTAGCCCCTCAGTTAAAGTGGCTCGTGAAACGATCATCTTTTCATATTTACTAGTTAAAGCATGAAATAAACATGCATGAACATTAGAAGGTATTTTATTTCAACCGTGGAAAGACATCAATACACACCATTTTTCAAGTTTAAGTCCACCAAAATTAATCCACTCTCCTGTCTGGTTTGTTTGTCGGACAAAATGGGCGGATTCGGCGATATGATTGGTCAGCTCGCCTGCCAGTCAAGCTCCCTGCGAAGGGTCAATTCCCAGTGGATAATATCAAGTCCCATCCTGTATATATTTCCCATTAAACATCCTTTTTGCTCCGAAATATGTTACATTGTACAATCAAAGTGGTTTGCAAATGTAGTTTCTTGTTGTAGAATTACAAGTTGCAAGAGGAAACAAAAAAGTTAATAAAGCTATATACAATAACAGTAAATATTCAATATACATGAGTCATGACAATTTAACTTCTTGTTTGTTTGTTCTTATTTTCCAGGCTCTCCATGGAAGGATTTTGTCATCTTCTGCACAGCATTGAGCGACGTCTCAATGCCAAAGACATGAACCTCTACAGAAGCACAGTCAATGAGCAGAAACTCGATGATATCATCAGGTCAGAGAAGGAAGATGTTTTGTTCCCTGCTTGAGTCTGCTTCCTCTCATGGTGCTGTAGTGTTCACAGATTCAGTGGAAATTGCATTATCCTGCCTTTAAGGGCTCTCACTATAAATTAAGTGCCATTACTTTGGCACCAACAACACTCTAGCTATAAATCTTGGTTTCTAAGGGGTTTTGAATCACAGTGAATTGTTATAGTAACCATTTTGCAATGGCATGCATACATGCCAGTTTAATGTTTTCTGAGTTTATTTGTGTAGATTGATAGAATTGGAGAATATTTGTACTAATATAAAGGAGGCTCAAATGTGTGTGACTGCACTCCACATATTCTCATTTCTAATGTCATGTTTCTTTATGTATTGCCCAGTATATGTGGTCAGTGTGGGCGTCTGGATGGTGTGGAACTGCATGCGTGTGGTGCTGTGGTTCTGCAGCAGCTGCCCCTGTTGTCCTGCAGTCTGTCTCATGGATGCCTGTTACCCAGTGATCTGATCAACACTCACTGGTCATCAGCTACAAAACCAGAACAGATCAGGTATAGTGCTTCTTTACAGTTCTCTGGACTCATAGCATCTATTCAGGTTGTTTCACTGTTATGTATAGCAAGAGACTGTTTGAGAGCCTATTATTTTTTATTTTCTGTTTCTGTTTCTTGTGTTTTGGAATGATTTAACTAGAGTGTATTTTTAATGTATTACCAATTTAATGTTTTATAAGTGTAAGAAGACTTACAGCTTCACAGGTCACCACTGACAAAGTACTAAGCTGTTTTTGTAATACTGCATTTTTGTTTAAATTATATCAATGATATGTATATATATATATATATATATATGTGACCCTTGACCACAAAACCAGTCATAAGGGTCAATTTTTCGAAATTGAGATTTATACATAATCTGAAAGCTGAATAAATAAGCTTTCCATTGATGTATGGTTTGACATATGACATATGATATATGACAATATTTGGCCGAGATACAACTATTTGAAAATCTGGAATCTGAGGGTGCAAAAAAATCAAAATATTGAGAAAATCGCCTTTAAAGTTATCCAAATTAAATTCTTAGCAATGCATATTACTAATCAAAAATTAAGTTTTAAAATACTTACAGTAGGAAATTTACAAAATATCTTCATAGAACATGATCTTTACTTAATATCCTAATAATTTTTGGCATAAATGAAAAATCGATAATTGAGCCATACTATGTATTTTTGGCTATTGCTACAAATATACCCCAGCGACTTAAAGG
>NW_015646369.1:240123-266521 GCF_001515625.1 Sinocyclocheilus rhinocerous | reverse complement strand
AAGTTTTTAGCAATGCATATTACTAATCAAAAATTAAGTTTTGATATATTTACAGTAGGAAATTTACAAAATTACTTAATGTCCTAATGATTTTTGGCATAAAAGAAAAATCAATAATTTTGACCCATACAATGTATTTTTGGCTATTGCTAGAAATATACCCCAGCGACTTAAGACTGGTTTTGTGCTCTAGAGTCACATACAATATATATTAATGTTTTTTGCCATTATTTGATTGTGATGTATATGAATGCGGGTGTGTTTGTATTACATTTGTTTGTCCTGGTTTGGGCATGCAGGTCGTGTCTGTCAGCTGAAAGTGTTCTGCTGTGGGACTGCTGCTTCAGACACTTCTTACTGCTTCAGCAACAGAAAATCCTCAGCGTTGACCACATCATCCAGCTCGTCACTCCACTCCTAGTGCCAAGCAATGCCACCTACACTGAGAAGGTATCGCTCTTACCTGATTTCTGCTTCACAATCATTTCTCAGTCTCAGTTTAGTTTAGTTTTTTTTAATACTGCAAGTATTATTGGCACAGACCTGTTATATAATATGGTGAACTGTCTACAGCCATAGTCTAAATTGTCTAAATCATTTTGTGGTGATAAATTGTGTTTATTACTTATTTTAGTCAAATCTATCTATTAGGGCTGTAATGATACACGTATTCGTATTGAACCGTTCGGTACGAGGCTTTTGGTTCGGTACGCATTACAAACCGAACGATTCGTTGGACTAATCCTATTACATTTGGAAAATAAAAGAGCTTAAAATGTGTAAAATATAATTTTCTCAGTGCCACTGTGCTCAAAAAGACAGCCCAAATGACATAACAGGCAACGATATGTATATATATATCTATGCCTGCGATCATCTCCCCTTGCTGGGTTGCATCGAAAGACGATCTTGTATTGACGATAGCCAGATATATTGTCAAAAACATCAATTATTGGCAATATTAAGAGGATTTGGCATTTCCAATTAATGTAGGCCTGTTACATTCTTATTTTATTAGGCCTATTATTATTATGAAGTTACTTTTATTATTAAATCAAGATTTCAATTAATTTGCGCCAGCGGTGTAAATTACGGCATAACTGACGCGCTGCGAGGATAACAAAAGATTAGGCTATTTACTCCTTGATTAAAATGTTTTTAAAAAAGTCTTTTAAAACAGGTCTATTGTACAATGAATTATAGACCTATAATTAAAATATTAACACTGCAGTCATCAATAAAATAAGCATTTATTTCAAGCACCGACTTTCAAAAACAACCTGTTTAACATGAAATACAGTATGTTTCTTCTCATTTTTTTTCATTATGTACGGGCCATAAGAGAAATATTAAGGGAATAAATTAAAACAGTTAGCTATTTTATTAGGCCTATTATTATTATGAAGTTACTTTTATTATTAAATCAAGATTTCAATTAATTTGCGCCAGCGGTGTAAATTACGTTATTTCAAGCACCGACTTTCAAAAACAACCTGTTTAACATGAAATACAGTATGTTTCTTCTCATTTTTTTTCATTATGTACGGGCCATAAGAGAAATATTAAGGGAATAAATTAAAACAGTTAGCTATATACCGTTATCAGCATATGTTGAAGTAGATTCGTCTCTCGCTGTCTCTGAGAGAATATGCGCGTCAGATGCCGAAAGCTCCGTTACTCCGTCATTCCGTTTGTACTTTCACTTTCTGCATAGTAAATTGACTGAGATTAAGATGTTCACCAGCATAACTCTTGCACAAAGTTTGCACGTATCGTTGCTTGTGTGATATCCATTGGCTCGCCTTCATGGTTTTAAACAGAAATATTTCCAACACTGCGACGTAACCAATTACTTTCTTTCGTTCTTTCTTTCTTCCACGGGTCCTTAACTGTTTACAGCAGGAAACTTTCTTAATTAATTAAAATGGAAATCTACTTCAGCATTGCTGAAAATGCCCTTAAAGTTTCAGTGATTCATGTTAGTGTCCATAAAACCACTTTTTAATGTCTGTAGTGGTGAATATGGAGGCATTATTATCCCGGAAATATGTAATAATTACGAGAAAATAATGTTTTTAGAATATGATGCAGCTGGCCCAGTAAAATGACCTCACCCTGTAAATGTATATGGGTCTTTCCTAGAGCAGCCCTGCTATAAATTCCAGCTTTATAAAGTTCTTTTCTTTTTTGTTAAAATGAGGTCATGGGGTTGGTGTTACTCTCCTGTTGTTATAAGGCTGTGTTATGTGGCATTTGGCCTCTGATGTGTGAATCTATTGCTAGGATGTGATAATGGTGGACATTTGACCTCCTTTCCTTGTCATTATTTCTGATAGTTTCTCTTGACACAGCACAGAATTTATCAGCATTTTTTACTTGCATAGTGACTATTTGGCTTGCTTTATAGTTGTGGTTTATATATTGCTCATGTATATTTCAGTTGTTCTGTTTGTTCTGTATCTCATGCAGAGAAACTAAATTCTGATCTCAGGATCTGACCCGAGGATGACAATCTTACTAACAGTTTACAAAGACGTAGCAATATTAGTGTTTTGTAATATTGCTTAACAGCAGTTTTAAGTTGAGAGCAGAGCTTTGAATAAAGATAACGATTTTATTTTTTATTTTTTAAAGTCAGTCACTGGCTTCCCTCATGCAGTGCATTGTCTGTGGTATCAGCCCTCAGATCTTGTAGAATTGTATGTGAAAAGATGAGAGGCTGAGCAGTGAGTGGCTCAGATGGAATCTGCATATTTTCTGCACTGATTTTTGCTAGAAAATTATTCTGGAGATGAGATTTTTAAATTCAAATACATGGTAAAATGTGTTAAATAGTACTGCCAAAATGTTTAATTAACAGACATTCAGTGGGTGCTGCTGATTCTATGCGGGAATCCTACATGTTTTGTTGTTGTTGTTGTTGTTTTTAGCAAATTCCAAACATTAAAAACAAAAAGCACATTCAATCTAGTCAGGCTGAATCTGGACACTGTACACATATTGATATCATTATGAATAACGTGATCTGGAAATATCATGGGATTTCAAAACTGCGATTTACAGGCCTGCAAAAGGATTCGTTTTTGTGAAATATCATTTTTTCTAATCATGCATGACTGGAAATATTAGGTGGTGGAACCCTGAAATAAAGACAAGTCGTCTCTTTGTCATCCAGGCAGCGGAGCTGTTGAAGAGGCTTCTGACCCACGAATCCGAGAACCATCAGCCGTCATCTTCTTGCAGCTTGCCCTCTCTTCTGGATGACAGTGTGGAAATCAAGCCCGCCAGGCCTTCCACAACAAATGAGCAAACTGTTGGAACACAAGGTTAGTAGGCTTGTTTGACATTTCCACTTAGCTGGCACTTTTATGCATTTACAAATTCTGCTTATTGCAAAGATCAGTTTTTCCGGCTTCAGATGAATAGCCTGTTAAAATACGCACAGGTGTTAAGAGCCGTGCTCGGCCAGACAGTTTAGATCAGAGAGAGAAACTGAGAGGGACTCCCCAAAAGCAGGCAAAGCACATGAACGGCTCATTTCCAGTGCCAAAGCAGAGAAGCATCAGCTCGGTGGCTCCGTTCTGATGAAGGAAGAGGGGACCTCGAGTACTCGCAGGATGCCAGAGCTCTGACCCTCGTGAGAATACACTTTTGCCCAAATCTCATTTCTGACAAAGCCAGCCAGCCTTCATTCTCCCTTTTAATCAGTCCTGCTGTTCCGATTCAAAAAGCTCCCCACCCCCCTTCCCCAGCTTTTTCTCTTTCTTTTCTTTCTCGTTTCTCCTCTGTCTCGCTCTTCCATCGTCTCTCTGAGCTGCAATTATGGTAGTAGAAAACCGCCTCTGCTGTCCCTGGCTGCTTATGAGCTGTTTACAGGCGGCTAATGAAGACTGCGTTGAGTTCTGTTGCCTTTCGTATTACATCACTTTGCAATCATCAGTGGAAACAGCGTCCGAATGTTGGCCTTCCGCCGTCTCCATGTTGGTAAAGCGCCGGCACGCACAATAGTGTTTTATGTATATGGCGGACAAAAAGGAAATCTTTAGATGCTCTTTCTACATGCTACTGATGCCTATATTTTGCAGTCATTACACCGGAAGAAACAAACTACATACCATACTGCAGATATCAGGATAACGAGATGCTGGAAAGTATTTTGTCTTTGGGAGCGTAACCACTTTGCATTTTTTTTTTCCCGTTTGCTTTCAGCATTTAAAACTCATACTTTTGTTTTCCAGGGCTCGTTTTCAAAAATATTTTAAGCTTGAATGCTCACTGGTTAAAGATCTCAATTTCCAAAGTTTATAGAACATGAAAGACTGAGAGTTTTGAATGGAATCCTATAAGATGTGTGGCAACACAAAAGCCGGCGGGCTCTTTTTTTTTTTTTTCCGGAGACAGCAGCCCGTCTATGTGCGTCTGGATTAGATCAATAGTTTAGTGCTCACTCACTCTGTTTTTCACCTCCTCTCTTTGCTCATCAGTGGCCTTAAAGAGCTGATGTTGGTTCATCAAACATCAGGGCTCTGGAAAGTTGGAAGTCGAGGTCTTTAGTAAATATTTGACTAGCTGCTTTCACATTTTGTATTTTTTTTCTATAGAGACCAAGGAATATCAGCTGCTTAAACAGTCTGTGGCACAAGAGAGGCACTGGAGTGACTCAGAGGAGGATTCTGAGCCGTCAGGTAAAGGAAAATAATAGAAAATGATCTAAAGTTGAATTGTTACATTTATTGTAACTATTAAATTTTGCTGGAGAGTTTGCAGGTTGTTTGTCCAGAGTGTGTTTGTAAATAATTATTTTTAAATGGCCCATTCTTAGGAAACTGTGCCATTTGTGCCTAAAAAGTTCAAGTTCATTTGTTTCCCGCACCTCAGGCCTAAAGTACCAGCACCATAATTGCCAGATATTGGCAGATAACCATAAACGAACATGTTTTTTTTTCTATTGCCCCTAATTGTAAATCACTTTTTAATTATAAGAATGTATGTACATAAATAGCCCTTTCTCTTTTAAACTACATGTACAATGCCTATTCAACCCAGTTACATTTAAAAACATCTGGAGAGTTGACTGTTATTCATAGTAAATATTATCTGTGTTTTATCAGACAAATATATGCTATTTCTAAATGCATTACAAAATTGTGTATATATGCATATAATGCATTTTTAATATTGTAGTATAAATGTGTAATAATAGCACACCCTTTCCCTTATTTGTGACCCTGGACCACAAAAGCAGTCTTAAGTCGCTGGGGTATATTTTTAGCAATAGCCAAAAAAACATTGTATGGGTCAAAATTATTGATTTTTCTTTTATGCCAAAAATCATTAGGATATTAAGTAAAGATCATGTTCCATGAAGATATTTTGTAAATTTCCTACTGTAAATATATCAAAACTTAATTTTTGATTTGTAATATGCATTGCTAAGAACTTAATTTGGACAATTTTAAAGGCGATTTTCTCATTATTTTGATTTTTTTGCACCATCAGATTCCAGATTTTCAAATAGTTGAATCTCGGCCAAATATTGTCCTATCCTAGCAAACCATTCATCAATGGAAAGCTTATTTATTCAGCTTTCAGATGATGTATAAATCTCAATTTCGAGAAATTGACCCTTATGAATGGTTTTGTGGTCCATGGTCAGATTTTTTATTTAAATTATGTATTTCTTATCCAAAGACATCAACAAATTGGAGAGGTCTGAGGCGCTCCGGGAATCTTTAATGCAAAATAGCCGGTAAGTACCCACAAAATTATATATATATAATAAAATAAAAAAGCAATGTGTTTGTCCTTGAAACACTCTTAGCATCATTAACACAAGTTCACGTGGGAGGCATCAGTCAAGCTGTATTTTCATTCAGAGCTTCCTCTCTCATCATCGGCATTATTTGATTGCTTCAGTAAATCAGGACTTTGAATGATGAAAAAGGATCTTGAGGGTACAATATTTAGGTTTTCACATCAACACAAGTTCACACAATCAGCTAAGACACGCAGCCCTCCCAGCAGCGCCTCTCCTCCGTCAATCCATTAGGGCAGGTAATGGATGGGTGAACCTCGAGAAGAGTAATCGTCTCTGATTTCACATGCTTTTCCGAGCATCACGCTGACACAAGGGACGAAAGTCTCCCTCCCTGTGTCTGCGTCTTTTTTTTCCCCCCTCTTTCTTCTTTTCTGTCTCTTCTGCCCATTCTTTATGCCCACTCTGCCCACCTCCCCTCGCTCTCTCTCAGCTAGTTTACACTATTTGCAGAGGAAAGGTATAATGATCGCACTCTCTGATAGAGCACTCTGATGGATGCCACAGTCTGCCCAATGAATGGCCTCATTAATAAACATAAGCTGTCTCTAGTGCGAGATGCTTTTGGATCATCCCAGAACCTTACAGAGCTCCTGAGAGAACCCTGCCGGAGACTTGCCATCGCTTGTGGAGGGTTAGAGGTTGTTTAAAGCTCACAGCAAAAGATGAAGGTTAGCATTGGTGCATTTGCTTTGCTTTCAGGTAAAATTTTGTGTGGCACTTTTTTTTGTGCTGTGTTGAAGAATTCCTCTTCTGCCAGTCACTTCTTGCGCTTTATTGCCTCGACAAGTACCCTGCACTCGAGCACCAGTAGAACACTACATGTGCTGTTCCCCCGTCCTCTCTGCTTTCTCGCTCTCTCGTCTCCGTCACTTACTGCTGTCATTCTGTCACTGAGCCGATGGGCACATTAAAAGACCTTCTGGTTCAGACCAAAACTCCCGACAAAATAGTAATAAAGCAAAATAAAATAAATCAAGTGCCTCTCTTTCTTAGCCGTAATTATGATTTTGCTCTTAAGCCGAGACCATAGCTGAAGAATCGGAGTTTAAAGCCAGGGCTTTGGTGCAAAAAATTCATTTATGGGCCTTTGTGCACCTCCTCATTATGTGTGAGGCTGATTCATTAAGTAATTGGTTTGCAGTTGTTTACATGAGTATTAAGGCCCCCTATTCAGCAGTCTTTGAGAGATACATTGTGCAAATGTTGCATGTTATGAATGCCCAATGAGAGGCGGGGGCCAGGCCTATTGGCCAAACACTGCGCTGGGCTGAAAAGACCAGAGAAAAGCGTCAGGCGCTGCTTTGCATAGCAATGACTCGCCCATAATAAGCTTTCCAGATTAAATACATGCAGTCTATACAAGATGCAAAGAGATACTCTTAACACATTTATGTGTGTTCATTTCACTATTATGGCACTGAAGAGAATTGGGGTCTTTCATATCCACCCCCGTTTTAAAAAAAAAAAATTTTTTATTCCCTTCCCTGCGCTCTCGTCAGCGTGCCGTTTTTACTGCGAAATACTTTTATCGAACACAGCGTTTTATTGTGTTATAATTCAGAGGCTGTGCTGACGGACCAGGCAGTATTTGTTACGCCTGTGTGCTGCAGTGATTCAGGAAGGAGAGTGCTGGAATAAGCAGCTGCACTCCATGTAAAGACCTCTTGTTCCTGCGCTTTGTTTAAGGCTGCATGCCACAGCTTCCTCCTCTTCAGCCGCTATCGTGTCCTCTGCTACTGCAGGCATGTAGCGCAGATCTCGCTCGCTCGCTGTTTCTTAATGTCCCCACTGTTGCTTTATGAAAAATAAAAGGTTAGGATTAGTAGTGGGTTTGTATAACATCTTAACCAATATTTCATCAGCTTCTCGCATTGAGGAAAACAAATGCTTGTGTAACTCCAGCAGGATTTATAGTCCACACTTTTACACACCCTTGTAAGAGTTGTTCTAGTTTGACAAATGTTTTGTGTCATTGAGATACTACTAATTTTTTATTTTCATATTTTTGTCTAGATGATCTATATTGTTTTTATTCATTTTTATTTCAGTTTTAGTTTAAGTACATCAAATTAAACTAAATTAAAACTAGAAATATTGCAATGAGAAATACAAATCTGCCAAATAGCTAAAATTATTATTTTTGAATATTTTGTTTCGTAGTTATTGTTTAATTCAAGTAACACATTTTTTTTCCCTTTTATGATTTTAGTCAACTAAAATAACACTGGTGAGTGTGTCTTCAGCCGTGCACCAGTGAATGAGCGTGTGCGGGGGGGGGTGGGGGTAACGGGGGTAGCAATAAGCAGCAGTAGCCAGTGGGGGTCACTCTCTTTCTTTGTGCCTCTCTATGTCCACCTGCTTTTGTCTACTAAAAAAGAATATCCTCTGTACGCATAACAACATTTAATTCACCGAGCCAAAAATGACACTTTCTTTATTTCCGAGGTGAGGTCCTCATTTTGTGATACTAAATTAATACCAGAGTTAAAAAAAAGGGCAATAAATGCAGTGACCCAGTTCCCTTGAGGTGCTGTCTGTGTACACAACCACAAATAAATAGAAAAGCCTCCCAGCCTGTTGTCCTGCAGTTCTGGTTCTTGGCCAGCAGAGGGAACTCATATTTAGCCCAGCCATTGGTACCGTGACAGTGGCAGCCGGTGACAAGTAGAGGGCGCTCTCTCTGCTGCTCTGAATCATTACCTCACTCCACAGCTCTTGGCTCTTTCAGGGGTCTAATCAATGGTAAATCAGTGCTGCTGTGGGTCACAGCTTAGACCAGTGTAGGAGGTGCTACTGCTACCTTGCACAAACTCTGATCCAAAGAGCGCCTTCTATTAGCATAGCTGTGGAGGCGTATAGATGTTTATATTCATATGCTATATTCTCATGATAGGTATAGATCCTTTTATACTTATAGACTGAAAAATAAAATTGGTGTAGAGACAATTTGCACTCAAATTGCTATTAATTTCACAATTATTTACAATGAATTGTCTAAACGTGGAACATGGAAATAAGTGGACAGTATTTTCTTGTAAAACATGCTGCAACAGTTCAAAAATCTTTTTAAGCATGTGTCTGCTTGGCTATCTATCTATCTCTATCTATTTAATCAATAAATTACATTTTTTTTTTAATATAAGGGAATATCTGCGATTTTTGACATGACACGCATGCATTTTGTTTTACTTTATAAACAGACTATTTCAAAAGGAACAATATCACTATGATACACTTTCATCAAATATAATCGCAGAGCTATAATCGTACGTGATCACAGGTATTATGAAAATAACTTGGCCCAGACAACAAACGCAGCCTAACCGCAGTCTATTTACACGAAGCGTATTGCTGCATAGGATGCCGAGAGACGTCTTTTATTCATAGCTCATAGATATCATAACAACAACCCACACACCCCATATATTAATGTATCAAATGCTTGCCTAAAAACGCACTGGGGCACTTTTCATCAAATATCGCAAATACATCCAAATGCTCAAAACAACGTGGAACAGAGGGAAAGCGGAAAAAGTAAACGCCGGTGCGGAGGGAAATAGAGAGAGGTTGCCGTCAAAGCAGTAATTTGCATCATTTTACACATTACATTCACCTCTGTGTATGAGACGCAGCCAAACAGTGGCCAGCCCTGTCTTACATATTCAGATTCGTTGCCTCAATTAAGTGAACCTCAGTGCAAGATGAACTGGCATAAATGTTTATGGAAATGGAATATTAGATAGGAGGGTCAGTGGCATTCACAGCTCTCTATGATAATAGTGTCTTGAAATCAGACTCGTCACTGTCTGAAGTGGCCCAGCTGATAGAGTATTCCCATGGCAAGCAAGTTATATAAAAGAATAGCCCTATTTACCCACCCAAACATGTATTTATTATTGAGCTCATCATCACTAAAGGGGGAAAAATCCCTCAAATTTAGCTTTAGCGTTCGCTGCTGGGAAAGAGAAAGGCCTCCCTATTTTCAGATTTCAATTTGAAAGGGAGATGGAAAATTGGACACAAGATGTTTGTTTGTTAGTTTATTCATTTTTGCAGACAGTTTAGTATTTAATTTTCATAAATCCCATAAAGCTTTTTTAAGCATGACCCATCAATGTAATCGTTATTCAAAAAATGTCCTTTATGTCAAACTCTCATCAGCAATTCCTATAGTGTCAGCTTATATACTAGGACATGACAAAACGTACTCCTGGATTACAAAATAAATAAATAGATAATACCATGCAATAAGCATACACTACCATTTGTGGTCATAAAGATTTTTTGAAGACATGTTTTAAGTTATTTTTAATTTCAAATATAATATTTTGAACTTTCTATACATCAAAGTATTCAGAAAAATGTATCACGGCTTCTATAAAAACATGAAACGGCATAACTGTATTCAACATTGATAACAATAAGAAGAAATGTTTCGTAAGCAGCAAATCAGCATATTAAAATGATTTCTGAAGGATCATGTGACACTTGATCCTTCGGATGCTGTAATGGTGCTGAAAATTTAGCTTTGCCATCACAGAAATAAAATATGGTACAATAAAAACCTGTTCTTTTAAATTGTAGTAATATTTCACAAAAATACAGTTTTTGCTGTATTATATTTTGGATCTAATAAATGCAGTATTGGTAACTTTTTAAAATAAGGTAGTGTATGTGAGAAATAATGTACAATCGGTCTGTCCATGTATTATGCAGCTGCTTACCAAATAAATAATAATTAATTTTTTTAATGCAAGAAGAATGTGAAATCTACCAAAATTATATTGTCAGTCAGTATACGAAAAAAAACACAGCTAAACAATAAGTATAATAAATATACTATAACAAATTATGCTACACAAAAGTATTTCTAATGCTCATGATACGTGTTTTGAATGTGCTCCCATCATGCTGTCTATGCAACACAAATCTCAAATATCTCCAAATATCTGCTGATCATATTTAATAAAGACTGATCTCAGTCCACCTTAAATGGCCAATTTGAGCAAGAGGATGATTACTGTCTGCATTGTTGTGGTTTGCAAGACTGCACACATAATAGTATGTTTCTTCGCCTTTCTTGGGTTTTGCTTCTTCTAAAGCAGGGGTCGGCAACCTACGGCACGATAGGGATAATCGCTGGGACGCGAGCAATAGGGAAAACTGCATACTGACGTACATTTTGAGGTAATAACTTCTCATAGTCACACAGCATGTTAGGAGCTATAAATAATATTAAAGTGAGAGAATTAACTTGGGCTAGTCTACAGATGCGCAGGCAACCGCTAGGCGCTTCAGATCAAAGCCTCAGCGGTCTAACGGCGCTCGTCAATGTCAAAATTACTGAGATGGCCAATCAAATCAAAGTAGGTGGGGTTTACTGTTCACAGAAGCAGAGCGTGAAGTGTCAGTTTAACGTTAAAGAGAGCGAAGTAAGATGAAGCTGCAAATCATTTAATCATTTAGTCAACTTTTAAAAATATGTTTTACGATAGAAATGTTAAATGGCCGACAGCCAGTGTTGGGGGTAACGTATTACAAGTAATGTGAGTTACGTAATCAGATTACTTTTTTCAAGTAACTAGTAAAGTAACGTATTACTTTTTAATTTACAAGAAAATATCTGAGTTACTTTTTCAAATAAGTAACGCCAGTTACTTTTTTTCCCATTTATTGATTGAAGGCTCTCCTGTCCCCATGTTGAAAGAAATCGGGAGTAAGATGTTACTTTAGTTCTAGAATAAATGTGAACATGCATTAATTCATCTCACTCACAAAAAAAAAAAAAGATTTAGTTTTCCTCAAAATAAAAACAAACAAACAAACAGTTAAAAGCAACTCAGAATATGACGCAAAGCTGCAATAATTAAATATGTTAAATAATACAAATATTCTTTATGTATTTAATCCCATTTTATTAACCAATTTGCTGCTGACCTTCGATGATCCTATTCAACCATACTAGTAAGCAAAAATTACACAAGATAAACTAACATTTCTTCTTTTATTGCTGAAGAGTGTTGAACTTTCTTCTTCTGCGTTCTACTGTACAGACGTGAATTTACATTTTGGCTTTTACATTTGCCAAAAATAAAACTTTTTATATTAAAAGCAAACAAGCAAGCCCAGCCCAGATTTAAAAAGTAACGCAAAAGTAACGTAACGCTTTACTTTCAATAAAAAGTAACTAAGTAACATAATTAGTTACTTTTTTAGGAAGTAACGCAATATTGTAATGCATTACTTTTAAAAGTAACTTTCCCCAACACTGCCGACAGCTATATTCAGTGATGCAAAATACTCTATTTATTTTCTCAAATATGGCCATTTTGAGAGAGAGAGAGATGTGTAAATTGTCTGCCTCTGTGTCTCTCTCTACAAACAATGAAGCTGGGTTTAGTTACTTAAAAAACAGCGAATTGACCCCCCTCGTTGCTGATAAATATAATGTAGCGATTCAGTAGATTAATAAAAGTCGCGTGGCAGCGCTGACAACAAGTTTATGAGCTTCTGAATGTTACTTTTTGCACAGCGCGATCTCAGATCTCTATGCGAGTGGTGTGTGTGTGCGCGCGCGCGCATCAATTAAAGCAGCGCATTAATATAGAACGGAGATTAAACTGAATGGTTTTAATGCATTGGCCTTGTCACACATACATACAGTGGTGTTCAGTACGGTCACACTGTATATCTGTTATTCAAGAAACTTTTGAAAAGTTTAAAAAACAATTTATGAAAAAAATCTTCAGAAACTATTTGCATAAATCAAAAAGGCCTATTGTTTTTTATTGTATCTTTTAAAAATATTTATGTACTGTATAAATACAGAATGTATTTAAAAAGGAGGGGGGGTGGGGTGGTATTGGCACAGTGGTTAACCAGAGAATTAAAAAATGGCACGTCATGCCGAAAAGGTTGCCGACCCCTGTTCTAAAGCCATCAAAGTAACCTTCACGATCGGTCTACTATATATTGTAAACTTTGATGAAAAAGAATTTAGCTGCCAGTATCTGTTTCAGAAAGGTTTTTCACGGGCTTCATGTCAGTCACGTCCTTTGACCCTGGGAGTGAATGCATCTGTGGTACTTTTTGTATCTGTCTACTGTAACTTTGATTTTCTGTGTTTTATGAGTTTGGAGTTGTATTCTTATTGAGCCAAAGGTGATTTATGTAACTTGTTCGTTCTGACCCTGATCATAGCCATCTGCATTGCATGCATGCATCAATAGAATTTATGAAATGTCGTACTTTGTGCAGAGATGCTCTGGAAACAAAAGAGCTAAGCTGAATTTTATGAGAGCCAGCCTAATTGAGTTCAACTACATCTTTACAGCTCCTTTGGTCAGTGTCAAGGTTGTGCGCACATGACTGAATTTGCCGTCGGGTCGGCGGGACACACGTGAATACACATACAATCGGCGTTTGGTTTATTCATCCAAATGCATCAAAGGGAAACTAAATATTCTTACTCTTACTCCCAGAATCCTTTAAAGTACATGGACGTGAAAACGAAATCAAGGATATGGATGTATGAAGACATGGAGGGTGAGGATGAGGGTGAAGATGAAGATGTCATTGTTGTCATTGTTGATCTGAATAGCCCTGTGCTGATGTAAATGAAGAAGGAAGCCTGTATGAAAAGTAGCGTGAGCTTTTGCATATGCATCAATGCAGATCAAAGGCTTGTCAGGGGTCATGCATTTACATAGAGATATCAGTGATGCTATGGGAACCCGGCAACCCGGCGCTCAGTCCACTTATGAATAGAGAGCCCTGACCGGGTCCTTCAGCACCATTAGAAAAGAAGTCAAGGAAGTTTATTTGGCCACTCGCCCCATCTAAGGGGAAATTATGTTTTTCAGGGTTTGGTTGGGTACCTTTGAAAGAAAAGACGACGTTTTGGTAAGAGATGATTGCTTCCTGGAGCATTTTGTGTGTTGCGGCTGAATTGATGTTGAGCGATGACAAATGTGTTTTACCGATTGTATGATGAGGTTCAAACATTTTTGAGGTTTCTTTTTTTTTTTCTTCTTTGTGCTTTTATGTTGTGAAACAAAATTTTATTGTTATTACATATGTGTAGTCTTATCTCTTGTTTTTTTTTTTTCATTTCTCACAGGAAGACTGCAGAAAGTAAAGCTTTCTCTGCTGTCCAGTCAAAGGGTAAGACCGCTGTACAAATGGCTAAAATATTAAAAACATGTGGTGTCTGGTGTTAAAGGCAGCTGCCAGCACATTGTCCAGATATCTCTTTATTTTAATGCTTACAATCCACATTAAGATTCACTACTACTCGCGAACTGTTTACTGTACTGCCTACATTCTGTGAGTACACTGCCAGTCAAACGTTTGGAATAATTATGCTTACTAAGACTGCCTTTATTTAATCCATAATACAGTAAAAACAGCAACATTGTGAAATATTATCAAAATTTAAGATAGCTCTTTACTATTTTGAATATGTTTTAAAATGTAATGTATTCCTGTGATGGTAAAGCTGAATTTTCAGCAGCCGTAACTCTTTAATGTCACCTTCAGAAAACATTATTAATAATGTTTCTTATTAATATATCAATATTGAAAAGAGTTGTTGCTGCTTAATATTTTTTGTGGAAACTATGATACTTTTATTTCAGGATTCTTTAATAAATAGGTAAGTAAACATAAATAGCTTATATATATATGTGTGTGTGTGTGTGTGTGTGTGTGTGTGTGTGTTTTTTTTACACACTCCCACACAAAGGTGTGGGGTATCACGGTTTCCAAAATATATGAAGCAGCACAACTTTTCAGATATCTCTTTATTTTAATGCTTACAATCCACATTAAGATTCACTACTACTCGCGAACTGTTTACTGTACTGCCTACATTCTGTGAGTACACTGCCAGTCAAACGTTTGGAATAATTATGCTTACTAAGACTGCCTTTATTTAATCCATAATACAGTAAAAACAGCAACATTGTGAAATATTATCAAAATTTAAGATAGCTCTTTACTATTTTGAATATGTTTTAAAATGTAATGTATTCCTGTGATGGTAAAGCTGAATTTTCAGCAGCCGTAACTCTTTAATGTCACCTTCAGAAAACATTATTAATAATGTTTCTTATTAATATATCAATATTGAAAAGAGTTGTTGCTGCTTAATATTTTTTGTGGAAACTATGATACTTTTATTTCAGGATTCTTTAATAAATAGGTAAGTAAACATAAATAGCTTATATATATATGTGTGTGTGTGTGTGTGTGTGTGTGTGTGTGTGTGTTTTTTACTTACACTACCATTCAAAGGTTTGGGGTATCACGGTTTCCAAAATATATGAAGCAGCACAACTTTTATCAACACTGATGATAATAAGAAATGTTTATTGAGCAGCATGCACTGAAGACTGGAATAATGATACTGATTTGATCACAGCTATAAATTAAATTTTAAAGTAGATTACAATAGAAAACAGACATTTTAAATTATAATAATATTTAACAATATTACTGAATTTTTTGATCAAATAAATAGAGCCTTAGTGAGCATAAGAGACTTCTTTCACAAAAAAATCTTAATAGTGTGTGTCTTGTTACTATGTGTGTTATCTATATTTTGGTCTCTATATTTTGTACAACACCCAAAAGTTATTAATTTTTTTTTTCTTTCTGTGGAATTATTTACTTTTATATTTTTTTTATTTTTATCATTTTATATCATGTTCATGGGCAAATTCATCTCTGCCTCCTTACTGCAACAGATGTTAATGGTGTACATATATATTTTTGCTTGCAGCATTTTGGGGAGAATCAGATGACAGCAATTCTGAGATCGAAATGGCCTTGCGTCCTCAGTCCCGCAACACCAGCAGCCATGACTTTGATGATTTTTATGATTAACATTTCTCTTTTGAGAGCTCACACTCGTTTTTTTATTTTTTTCAATGAGCAGTTAATATGTTTGAAAGAGATGCCTTTATACGATCGCAAAACAAACAAAAATCTTCACTGAGGAATGAGTGCGACATTCCACGAAAACAAAAAAGAGCCATCCTCTTTATTGTGGCCAAAGACTGTGAAGAGTTTTCAAAACATGTCGGTGTTAACCCTGCTTGAATCTCTTTAGCTGAACAACACTTGGACCTGGTTGAAATAGATTAAACTTGGTTTTTAAAGTGATTCCTTTGCACTGTGTTGAATATTACGCATTTTAGATGCTGCAGGTACCTGGCGGTGAGTTGGAGTGGAATGCTCTGAGTCAACTCCTATGAAAAGCCAGTGCACAATGGCCACTCTGCATGCTGCTGAAACACCTTTGAACTCACTCAAGTACCCCTGGCCCATTTAGGAGGACAAAATACATTGTGCTCATCTCAATATAGAAACAAACGCTCTCTGTATTTGTGGCGGTAGAAAATCGATTTTGTCAGCCGAACGCGACGCCGGGCGTCTCCCTGACCGACGATATGCGCGCTGCAAAGTCCACTTCAGGATTTGTCTGTTTTGCAAATGTGCGCACATTTTTATGCTCTCTGGCTGATTCTTGGGGGATGGCAAGTTAGTTTTTATACATTTTGCATCATAGCCACAGACGTCTGTGTTAATGTACAAAGCATGTGACGTGCTGGCTTCGATTCATTGTTATAATATGCCCCTCTAATGGCTATTTTTAGACTCCACATGATAGTTAAAATTACAGATAATTATGATTAGGCATTGAAAAGAGCACTGATCAAACACAGCAATATCATTACAGTAATAACGGTTATTTTTCCAAAACAGCCAATCAGTGATAACGACTGTAACCCTTTTTCTAATGGACCTGAAAATAACATTGCAAACTAAAATTGCTGTGCACGGATTTCCAGAACTGTTTCCCAGCCATCAATAATCTACATCGCCCGTGACAGGGGATTGTCTTTTTGTCTGTGACTCCGAGTTCATTTGGTTTCATCATATTTAACATGCACGGAGGCATGTTATCCTGTAATGATACAAAACCTGCAGCATTCTATCCATCAGTATGATTCCATTAGTTGGCTTTTAAGTAACTTTATGAGGCCGAACCTGCTAGAGTAGGACTCCACACTCATTAGCTGTAATGGCTGCAGCCAGCCTTGACCCGCACGCGTCGAAACGCGCCTGCATAATTTGGAGATTGCTAAAAAGCTCCCCTCACATAATATCTGTGTTAAGGATCATGTCAACAGATACTTGTGTGATGGAGGGAGCTCTGTGAGAGAGTTACGTTGTGCCGGCCCGTAACAACACCATAAACGCTTTTTAAAGGAACCGCCTTCCGAGCGCTACGGCCCACGGATGTGCTAATAAAAAAAAAAGTCGAACCCGGAGTGCGACTTGCAAATGATGTCGCATCAAAACAGAGAAAATGTTTTGCTTTTGATTTCTTTTGCAAAAATGTGTGTACGACGCCACTTTATAAGCGTGCACAACGGTCTCCCAGCAGGGAAGGTCATTAAAGCATTCAGATTCAGAGACATTCTCGGTTTAAATCATCTGTTTAATGGCGTATAGTGCCTGATTTCAAGGCTCAGCTAGGATGTCTGTTGCTGAATCTCCTTTCATCTGATGAATAAGATCAGTCCGATCTACATATTAAAGTCTTTTCTTATTTTATTAAGAAAGTCTTTGTTTTTATCTAGCTGTTTTCAGTGTTGTGCATGGTACGTGTGCAACATCATGTCACGCGGTACATTTCAAAGCCACTTTTATACTCATGCCCTACAAAACTGCTTTCTTTTTTCAAATTTATATTATGATTATGTTATTATTATTTACAATAATAATTTAGTAGTACTTGAAAATGTTTGTGCTGCTTAATTAAAGGCACAATATGTAAATTTCGCAGAGTTATCATAATTAACTTTTTTTTTTCTTCAGTCCACTGTAAACTGTCAGCGTGTTTAATGGAGACTTTGTTAGAAGGTTGAATCCAAGTTGGATAAGTGGTTAAATTGTTCGCGGCACTGGGCACCAAAGCTAAACTTGTGTTTTGGCGATGAATGATATGCAGCGAAGGCCAGACATGTCTGTTTTTGTTACAGGAACAATCTCAGACAATAAAAGAAAGGAAGACCTAGATGAAAGCAAGTAGGGAAGTTAAACACTCTCATTAACAATGATATGCCAGAATTGTGCTATTTGCATATTGCGTGTTTGTGTAATTTATTCACGCTTATTCGACAAGTTGAAGTTTCAAGTGTGTCCCTTCCACTCTCCCCCTATCCACTTTTATTTTTTATCAGGGAATAATGATTTAAAACAAGGTCATTTGATCTTCTGTTTCAATAGACCTTAATGAAATATTCATTTACTCGCCTGTGGTTTCTCTGACAGCGTTTCTGAGGATGTTCAGTGAAGACACAAAGGCCATGCTTTTCATCATTCAAGCCCACGTTTCACGTTTTGATTCATACAGATATAGATAATTAAACCTCCTTTTACTTGGAAACATGCAGTTTACCTGGTTTTGTTAGTGTCCATGCAAAAGCCATTTTATAATATGCAAATAGGACTTGTGGGTTGGGGGAATGTGGGCTGTGCACAGTATTGAGTCTTTTTCTTAGGATTGTAAAGACTAAATGTACTTCAGTGTTTTAGGTGAAAAACACTTCTACATGAACAATCTTTAGTGTGATATGTATGTCATCGCCTCAATGAAATCACTTCGCATCTGACAGTAGTCTTATTTCTTGGACCGTGTTGTATATTGTGGCATGTTCCTACTGTATTTCAGAGCTGGGTAGATTACTTACAAATTGTAATCCGTTACTGATTCCAAATTACATGACAAAAATTGTAGTTAGTAATGTAATCCATTACATTACACATATTAGGTAATAAAATCAGACTACTTTTAGATTACTTTTGACCTATCTCGTTTTTCACATTGATTTAAATAGGATCATCTTGTACCATATCAATATAAAAATACAAAGAGTGAGAAAATATACCATTCGTTGTAATCAAGGTTTCCCAAACGGGTTCATAAAGGAATTGCAGGGGGGTTTGTGAGTTTAATGAAAAACTAATAATTAAATCATAAAAATGTTAAATTAAAGTCAATCAATCAATCAAAATAAAACACTAAAAAAAAAAAAAAACAGTCATAAGGGTCAATTTTTTTCAATTTAGATTTATACATCATCTGAAAGCTGAATAAATAAGCTTTCCAAATAGTTGTGTCTCGGCCAAATATTGTCTTATCCTAAGAAAATATTTGGCCGAGATACAACTAATTGAAAATCTAGAATCTGAGGGTGCAAAAAAAATCTAAATATTGAGAAAATTGCCTTTAAAGTTGTCCAAATGTAGTCCTTAGCAATGCATATTACACTTACATATTACACATAGCACTTGCATATCATTGCTCTTTTGTTGATTTTGATTGCTTCCATTGTACTCATTTGTAAGTTGCTTTGGATAAAAGCCTCTGCTAAATGTAAATGTAAATATTACTAATTAATTACTAATTACTTTAGACTACTTTAGAAAGGAAAAATTTAAGTATGAAAAAGAGGAATTAGGGAGAATCAATAAATTATGAATAATTTATTGCTATTGTGTGAATAATATGTAATCATGTAATCCATAAAAAAGTAACTGTAGTCTGATTACAAGTATTTTAAAAAGTCCTTAATTTTTGGAATTACGTAATCCAGATTGCATGTAATCAGTTACTACCCAGCTCTGTCAGCCTTCCTGTGATGCGCCTGCATTTCCCAGTGTACACATATACAGGTGCATCTCAATAAATTAGAATGTTGTGTAAAAGTTAATTTATTTCAGTAATTCAACTCAAATTGTGAAACTCGTGTATTAAATAAATTCAATGTACACAGACTGAAGTAGTTTAAGTCTTTGGTTCTTTTAATTGTGATGATTTTGGCTCAGGATTTTGGGTTTTTGTTAAATGTGAGCCAAAATCATCACAATTAAAAGAACCAAAGACTTAAACTACTTCAGTCTGTGTGCATTGAATTTATTTAATACACGAGTTTCACAATTTGAGTTGAATTACTGAAATAAATTAACTTTTCCACGACATTCTAATTTATTGAGATGCACCTGTACTGTGGAGGTCAGTTTATGCAAATCAAACCCATGACCTTGGCATAGCTAATGCCAGGTTGAGACATAGTGTCAATTTTAAACATTCCAAAATAATTCAATATTTATTGTTTCCTTATACTTTAAAGTTTTTTTTTTTTTAATGGCTTAGGATACTATTTTCAGGTTTTTGGAAATCCACAAATCACACTTGTAACATAGCTTGTCATTCATTCAAACCTGTTTTTGTGCTGTTTTAGGGTCATACATGTGTCATTTCACAATGCAAGAGACAATTTAAAATCGTCCTGGTGCTGAATGAAAATGAAAATGTCAGTGCTGTGATTTACATCATATTAGGTAATACACATACATTACCTAAACAAATTCATTTAAATTTCACAATTCTTGTAATATCTGTTCACTCTGTAATCAAAAGGCACGATTAATGAAGACAATTCTAACAGTAGAACAGACAATACTATTGATACTGTTACTATTGTACAATGCAATAGCCTGCAGCCTACAGGTTTTCTTCACAAAATGTTTTGTCTGTATACTGAATTGATACTGTAGCTGACCTTTTGACCTTTGGGTGAGTTACACTAATTTGGCAACCTTTGTTCATCATGCAGCAAATTACATGTATACCAAACAATTTGTTGATGAACCTTTATGACGAGATTAAATGCTAGTCAATAAATTGTAATGAAGGAAAACAGATGTAAATTAAAAGTTTTACATTATCTGCATTAACTGAACAGTAACTACAGTGCAAAAAAAAGAACTTTATGACAGCAACATTTAAGGTTTCATATTATTACCTTAAATGTACAGTTATGATATAATGTTAATATACCATCCTACTGAAGTACTACTCTGTTTTGTACCATTACAATATACTGACAACCACCAAAATCAGGTGGTGATAAGGAAGTCAATTGATGGATCAAAACTCATCACAAGAAGCCTTCCCTCAAGCTGAGGAGGTAGATGCTAATATATAGAAGTCGCAGTGTTATATACACATAAATGAAAAATGCTTTCTTGGTGACACACATTACACTAAAACAATTCAATAAACGTTAATTTAACAACATTAGATGTAACATAAACCCCTAATGTACATATATTATAAGAAACCTTATTTAAGCAACCAAAAAAAAACGTGGAGTGTCACTTGGGAAATTCTGGGAATGTCAGTTTACGTTTTTCACTATAAATTATATGATGTTCTTTTACACCGTAAAATAACCGTATTTTAATGTAAAGTAAAAAAAAATTTTTATTTGATCTAATACAGTTATTGTTACTGAAACGTACTGCTAAACTATGAACAATTTAAATTTTTACAGCATTTTTACTTTTTTATACCTTAAAAAACACAATCACTTTTTACAGTGTATGCATAGTTGCATGCATTTTGAGTCTTGTAATAAGTTATTTGAAATTTTTGATTAACATTGAATGTTCATGGCTTTCTCACCAACTTTTTGGTGACCAAAAGGTAAATGCCTTACTGGCCCCACGCTACAGTTGCATGTTTTATGACCAAAAACATTCATATGAGGCTCCTGCGAACATGAATTTTTGTACACAAAGAACGTTTTTGTACAGATCTGATGTACATTTACATGTAGGCTGTGTATATACAACAGTAATTTGTAATGCTAGACTTCAATGTTCAAGGTGAGTTAGGCAACATATAGATGAGAGCGCACAGCCTTGTAGGCAAAAGAACCCTCAGCATCGCTCTACACCATTGGGCCCTTCCATTTAATGCACAAAATCAAATTATAATTAACCACATTTAAGTTGGAGCAGCAAGTCCCTCCTTATAGGTTTCCTGTGATCTCTGCTTCTTTTTTCCGCTTCATGCCCATGGAGTAATTAATATGGTAAGACATCATGTTCGGTGAATTCCTTTGAGATGGGTTTGCGAAAGCTGTTAAAGCCGAGAGGCTGAATTAGTATTCATGCAGATTTTCTCGCTACTAGTCCCCTCTCCCATTGGGACCGAGGGCTAGATTGGGTAGACAGACAACGTTCATCCTTGATTATGTGAGCGGAATGCCGCCCGGCTGCACGAGTGGAGCGGGAAAAGGGCCGTTCCTTGGGCAGCAAATCAATTTCTGTGATCTGCTAAATGGAACAACAACAGTGTGATACTTTAACCCCACACGTCAGGGCACGGAAAAAAAATAATAATGGTGCACGCTGAGTTAGGATGATTACTGGCCATTACCTATAGTCTGGGTTTCTCCATCAGTTATCAACCATTTAGGGTGAAATTTTACATATGCCATGATTGTGCAGTGGCATTAATGTGCTGGTCATATCTCAATTAGCATGACTTCAAATTCAGCTTTTATTCAGAACTACTGTAAAACAGCCAGCCAGGTTTTGTTTTGCTGATAATTGGCACTGAATATCCTTATTTTTCCCGAACAGCCAATGAGTGCCGCTTCCGTTGAACTATTCCGGTCTCCACATGTTAATGGGCAAAAAGAGCAACTTGGGGATCATAGATTACGGTTTCAACTTTTACATTTTAGTTATTGTGTAATGTGGCTGTTTAAGCATAAACAACATCTGCAAAGGTAAGATGCTCAAAGTTCAGTGCAAAGGGAGAAATTGTCTTTTACAGAATTCGCTTTTTAAGGCTTACAACAAAAGGCTGGTAGGGACTACAACGAGATATTTCCTGGGTTAGTGACATCACCGGGAACATGCAACAGAGGGGGTGGGGCCATGTTGGGCTACTTTAGAGTTGTTGTAGTAGAGCGTTGTTGACGTGCCGTCCAAACGATGTTATTTTCACACCGATTGCAGGGCCTCTTTGTTCGGCCTTCCTAGGGACGCTGGACTTAGGGAGCAATGGTTAAAATGTATTTTTAACTTGGTTCCTGAAAATTATAATCCAAAAATAGCTCTCTGCGCTGCACATTTTATGGAGGACAGCTTCCTCAATCTATGTGAGTTCAAAAGAACTCAATCAAAAGATAACAGCAGTAGCATTTAAAAATAACAGCGTATCTAAAAATATGAGACAACCACAAAAAAAACAACAACAAAAAACATACCATTCTTAAATGTCCTGTAAGAGTCATGCTTGCATAGGTTTTAGGCTTTAATAATATTCTCTGGGTCTGACTCGGGTTTAAATTGATTATGCAATATTGAAGCCATTGTTTACAATACACTGTGCATGCAACTACCCGTTATGGAAAGAGGCATGATGGTTCCGGACAACTTGCACTTGCGAATCACAACACACTGGGCCAGCTAACCAATCTGGGCCCATTGCGAATTTCTGAGGGAGGAACCAGGAAGTTAACAAACCACAAAAGCAGTGTAGAATGAAGATAAAATATGTGATAAATAATGTGATTTTTTTAAAAACAAAGCATGAACACGTTACTGTGCAACCCATAAACACAATCAAGCCTTCAAAAAATAGCTGGTGGACCACCCCTTTAAAAAGAAACTTAAGGAGAAAAAAAGTGGACAAAAGCCATCAAAAACTTCACTGCTATCCAAAGCTGTGTGTAGGATATTAACTCCCACCTGTTATCAAAGTAGTTAGCCTCGGACCGCTTCATGTCATTGCAAGTGTCGGCACTACATTCGTAAAAAGAAAAGGTTTTTTAAAGGTTGTATGAAAAACCTTTAACATCCATGGAATCTTTCCATTCCACAAAAGGTTCTTTATAGTGGAATTATATAGTGGAAAAATGTTCTTCAGATTTTTTAAAATATTCTTAACACTTAAGAATACATTATGGCATCAATGCAAATCCCCCTTTTTAGAACCTTTATTTTTATGGCCATTTTCATAGGTTTACCATTTCTTTTTAAGCTAGGAAATCAGGCTAATTTGACTAGTCGCACCGGAAATGTAAAACAGTTTTCCGGTATGATTTAGGCAAGACTTCCGTGTTCAGGAAAATGTGTAGTTGAGATACTGTGTTGCACATTTATCGGTCAGCCACTGTTCTCATCTGTTCCTTGCTCAGCTTAAACGTGTCATTTGCTGCACGTGCATTCCATCAAATGGTTTCGAAGATGTTGCCAACATCTATTTGAGGGCCTTATGCTCTCTTTTCTCTGAATCTGTCGTGCTCCCTTTGCTACCTGCTCTCGTCCAAGGGTGACCCTGCCCTCTTGTTAAGTAGCCCACATTGTGAGCTTTGACTTCCCATTGGATAATTAACCCAAAGCTGAGTCTTATCACAGCTGTCTGGCAATCTGGTACGAGGTAATTCACTGCTCCCTGAATGCAGGGCCAAAGCACTGGCACCTTATGCTCTGTGATTGAAGACAATCTCCTGAGATGAACAGAATTAATCATCACAGATAAAGGAGAACTAGTTTTTCTTGTGTCTCTTTGGCTACCGCAACTATTGACTTTCCACTCTGCTCTGCACGCAAACAGCGTCAAGGGCTCAAAAGGGGTCACCTCTCGCGTTCACCCGTCGCTTGCGTCCTATATGCGGATGTGCTGTCTTTTCAACCTCTGCACTTCAAGCATTCGGGCACAGTCCATAACCTGCCGTTACATCTGTAGCGTTTCACTTCATCCTTCTTTGTCTGTCCTACCGCAGGGAATACAAATGTTTATAGACTGAAGGGTGCAGACTCCATCTGGGAAAGCAGAAGTCACATTACGGTAATCTCTGCCTGGATTAAATCTGTTGTTCATGGAGATGTTAACAAAGGTGATAAAACAAGATTAGCCAAGACACACAGAGCGGGGATTGTGGAGTGTGTTCTTATTAGCATGCACTGTGCTCTGGAGAAGAGAGCACGCTCAACTCTCCTCACGGGGGGAACAGGGTTCAGCCATTAGCATGAATAGGAAATGCTAATTTAAAGCCTCAGACATCTGCTCCTCAGCAGCGGTCCTAGCTATGTGCGGTGAGAGATTCTAGCTACTGGCATAAATATATATGCAAGGACCACAGTTGGGGAAGCTTCTTTGAGACGGTTGCTTCCCAAGCTACAGGCTAACCATCATTTGAAGAAGTTAATCTACTGGGAAGCTACTCTTTTGGAAAGTAGCTACTTACCAGCAAAGACAGGCTACTAATCTAAAGTAGCAAGTGAAGTTATTTAAGGAAACAAAATATTTTAACCTCCCACCCCCAAGCAATAAATCAGGATACACTGTTACAGTGTAAATACACAAATAAGTGCTGAGTAAAATTTATTTTCCTTGTTACACGTTACATGTACTTATTATAATAGTAATTAGTTATGCATAATTACATGCAAGTAACCCTAAGACAAACCTAATCCTAACACTAACCATATACAGTAGTAAGTACATGTAGTTAATTAATATTACTCAGTACTTACATGTATAATTACATTGTAACAAGGACACCTTAAAAGAAAGTGTAACCTAATTGAATACATAACTGTAATAAATGTTTGTAATTTTAACAGTAAAGACTGTAAAAATGCTACAGTAAAACCTGTTAGTTAGGTTATGTTGAAAAATCATAATAGATCTAATTAGTCTTTAAGTAATTTTACAGTAAAATACTGTCAAATGTACAGATTTTGGAAGACAAAGAGTCAGCTTCTTAAAATAAGATAATATTTCTACAATTCACTGCATGAGACATTGATTGCATTTTGTTTAAATAATTATGTTTCTTTGTGTGTGTGTGTTTTTTTTTAATCAGTTGTGTGCATTTGGGCTTTATGTTACATCTTACACCATGATGGTGTTTTGTATTGTGTACAAAGTGTACCTTTCACCTCTGCTTGTGATAAGGCTACATTTAATGCTCTCTAATTCCTCATGTGTTTATTTACCAACTGTATTATTACAATGGATATCAGTATATAATACAGGTGCAAAATAGAGTAGTAGAATAGGTTTAGCGTTTGATTTAGAGTTGGTTGATTGTAATTATCCATAATTTACTTTTATTACTATAGTAAATAAAAAACAAGGACATTGTAAATAAAGTGCTATCCAAGAACAATGAAGATAGTTTAATGAATAAACATCTTAATTAGAGAGAAATTATTAATCTAGAACAGATACATTTAGACTAAATACAAGCAGTCAAAAGCATAGTGATGAACGGCTTAAGATGAGAAATGAGTCACTGAATCTTTTCTGGAGCCAGAGTGACTGAGGACCAAGGTGGAGCTGGTGGGAGGAAGGAGCCCAATAGAGCCGGTGGGTCGGAGCAACAAGGTGCAGCCGGAGGAGCGGAGTTCTGAGGCGATGGCGGGTCGACGCCAAGGCGGAGCCGGAGGGACGAGGGAGCTGGTGGGTCGACGGGTGACGGTGGAGGTGAGGGAGCTAGGAGCCGAGGTGGAGCCGCTGGGTCTACGGGCCGAGGCGGAGTCCGGGCCTCGAAGGCTGGAGGCGGAGGTGAGGGATTCTCCAGCCGTGGTGACGCTGGAGGATGGCAGACCCACGGCACTCGCACCGTAATGATGGTGGGCTGAGGGCTCCCAGAGGGGCTCCCAGACGACAGCGGTGGAGGAGGCAGGAGCGGGTGG
>NW_015646369.1:239017-239834 GCF_001515625.1 Sinocyclocheilus rhinocerous | reverse complement strand
AATTATGCTACCATCTGTTTTAATGGGAGGTAGCAAAATCTGACAGGGTAGCACAGATCGTCGGAACACCGGCTCTCGCACCTGGTCTGACGGCTTGGGCTCTACTTCCGGGGCGATCCTCCTCTCAATCGCTCGGCATTACGCTGGCTCGTAGATCGCGGCGGGAATTGGCTCTCAGTCATCAGTGGGCTGGGCTCTAGGTCCGGAGTGGATCTCCACTCCACAAATGCGCCGAAATCCTCGAGGACCATCTTTGGACGACGGCGCTCTGCACTGGATGTTTAGACTGGCATCGTAGAACGCACAGAGCGCGTCGTCCGGGTAGCTGGTGGTGCTTGCTAGCAGCTGGAACAGTCTAGTATGGTCCTCGAGAGCTTTGTCCCCCTGCTTCAGCAGGAGGAGGAGGTATTTGGGGCGAAGAAGGGCATCCATCAGGGAACAACTGAAAAAAAAAATGGGTAAAAACGGGAAACAAAACGGAGGGTAAACACACGGCGGTTACTGTTTAGGTCGGTTCTTCTGTCACAATCTGTGATGGCGAGAAATGATGGAGACGAGGAATAAATGAAACAGTCTTTAATCCATGGAACACAGGGTACATAAACACTGGAGACAACAGGAAACACATCAACGTAACGAGTAGAACCGACAGAGAGAGACTGCACAGACTAGGACTTAAATACAGGGGATGATTGGGGAAACACCGGTGTATGGGATGACTAATCAAATTAATTAACAAAACGAGGACAGGAACATGACCAAATAAGGGAACAGAAACAGGGGCAAAACATGACACAGACAGTCCATGATCCTGACA
>NW_015646369.1:235158-236358 GCF_001515625.1 Sinocyclocheilus rhinocerous | reverse complement strand
CATCCATCAGATCCATCAGGGAACAACTGAAAAAAAAAATGGGTAAAAACGGGAAACAAAACGGAGGGTACGGTTACTGTAATCTGTGATGGCGAGGAACGATGGAGACGAGGAATAAACGAAACAGTCTTTAATCCATGGAACACAGGGTACATCAACACTGGAGACAGCAGGAAACACATCAACGTAACGAGTAGAACCGACAGAGAGAGACTGCACAGACTAGGACTTAAATACAGGGGATGATTGGGGAAACACCGGTGTATGGGATGACTAATCAAATTAATTAACAAAACGAGGACAGGAACATGACCAAATAAGGGAACAGAAACAGGGGCAAAACATGACACAGACAGTCCAAGATCCTGACACCAACACTGTCGACCAGTAATTAAATCTCTTAATTGCTTTGAACACTCGGACATGAGTCACTGCGGCAGTAATATATGTGCCAGACAACAATATATATATATATATATATATATATGTACACACATTTACATTACATTTAGTCATTTAGCAGATGCTTTTATCCAAAGCGACTTACAAATGAGGACAATGGAAGCAATCAAAATCAACAAAAGCGCAATGATACGCAAGTGCTGTAACAAGTCTCAGTTAGCTTAACGTAGTACACGTAGCAAGGTTTTTTTTATTAGGCTATATAATAAATAAATATATATATATATATATATTTAGCCGGCCCTGGCTCGGTTGGAAGAGGTGGGCCAGAGTGTGGTTCAGTTGGGCTCGGGCGCGGTGCGCATGTAGTGTCAGACTCGGAGCGCTGAACTTCTGATACATGCAGCATGATTGCGGGAACATTTCTTAGCGGCAAAAGCGAAAGATCTGTAAAGCAATATATTGTGAGAGGGCCGTGCGTTACCACGTCCCAAACGACTCAAAATAATAAACCACAAAGTTAACAAAACGATGCACCCCACTGTGCTAAGCCAGAGCGCTTCTCTGCGGTCTTCACGTGCTATCGGAAACTTACTATTTCCCACTTGAAGTTGTGAGCGCTGCTGCAGTTTAGGTCCACCCCAAATGCTCTCATTGGTTGAGACGCATGATGACGCTCATCCCAAGCCAGTAGCCTACTGATCAACATCCCACCCCTCCTGTGACCCATGGTTGGTCTGTGTGTGTATTCAGAGCCAGTGAGCAACGGACTTTCATAATAATAAAAAACTGCGTTAA
>NW_015646369.1:209652-234806 GCF_001515625.1 Sinocyclocheilus rhinocerous | reverse complement strand
TATATATATATATATATATATATATATATATATATATACATGCACGCAATATAGCTTTTTATTTTATATTGACATATCGGTATGACTTTCTGTAAAGCTGTTTTGAAATAATACATATTGTGGTATTGAGAAAAGCACTATGCAAATAAATGTTTTTGATTGTTGCCTCAGATTGCTCAGTTGTAAAACTCAATATATGACGTGAAAACCTAACATTTGTCACACTGCACTGCTATTGCTGGAAAAAGTATTACTGGAGAAGCTATACTATTTTGAAAACAGCTGAGCTACTATCATGCTACTGAAAAGTTAGAACTCCCCCAAACTGCATGGGAATCCGTGTGTAGCTTGTTAACTGCAATGGGAATATGGTAAACAATACATTTGGATTACCTTGCCTACATTAAAGAATATTCCTCAGTACAGTGTTATTATAGTAATTCATTATGCATACTGTACTACAGCTGTAAGTTTTGAATATGCAAGCTAGAACCTTAAACAGCCATTGAACTTATGGTCAAAATTCACTCAAAGGCTTCCAGTGTTTACTGCAATTCATATAGTGCTTATAAGGCATTCTCTTCAAAATCCAACTGGAATATTGATGTGCCCCAAACTTTGAAAATAACCATATGACGTCACTTTGAAGCAGAATAAACTGACTTATGTTGTGTGAAGAGAAGGGAATGGTTGAGGAAGCATAATGTTGTGCACTGTACTTGAAATGGGAAACAAGTGCTCTCAGGTTTCATTGCTTTCCTTTTACTTAGAGGCCACCAATGTTGAATCTGTGTTATTGTGGATATGTCACATACTTTGAATGAGATGCAAGCACTATCAGTTTCCTTACAAAGGATCCACATCGTCTTACTCGAATCAAAGAATCTCAACACTTGACTGATGCAGTGAGGGTACGGTTTGGAGGAGGAACGCTGCTGCTGATCATGCAGTCAGCAATGATGCATTTCATTTTATGATCGCAACCCTTGAGCAAGTCACCATTTTTTTTTTTTTTTGTTATCACAGAAATGCATTCCATGTGAAACAGCATATGAATGACAGCACCTCGCTGGCCTAGGTGTAAAATGTTCACACAAAATATGAATCCTTATTTAACTTAGCACATTATTCATTGAATGTGGCTGATCAGGTTAAGTTTTTGTTGAAATTAGAGGAACCTGTAACCAGCAAAAGATGCTCAAATTCGTCAAAAATATCTTTCACATTGTATTCAACCCAACACGGAGCAGAAGCAAGGCCACACATTTTCGATTCACAGCGTATGATTGAAATAGGTCAGCTGCCCTAAAGTGCAGCATTTTGAAGCATTTCTTTTACGACCACCGCTGGATAGCTGCTTGTAAGGTTTGTTTCGCTTGCCAGCGATAAAATTGGGAATGGCTAGTCCTCGAATGAGAGTGTCTTTCTGTTCATACACACATTTCTGTCTTTTATTAATGATGGACTCGTACAAGAGCAGTGAAAACATACTATTCAGCTGATGATAAAAGACCGTCAAGCGATGCCGAAGCGAAAAGAAGGCCAAGTCGCATTCATGCGGTTGAAGCACTGACTGCCTGCTGTTCAGGTCTCTACATAATGTAGGATTAAAGCCTTTCAGCTGCAAGCATTTTCTATAAACTCATTTCAGAATTTAATGTGACCCCTAATCTTTAAAACTCATTTGTTTCCAGTTTGCCAAACTGTTTTTCGCCCATGTTTCTTGTTGAGTTTGACTCCGAAAGAAAAGGTAATTCGTGGAGTGGAGGTAGAGGGCAAAATTTCCCTTTAATCAATTTTAGTATCTTGTTTTTATGTAGGATCTCAGTTGGAATGGAGAATCGCTGTTAGAAAATAATAAGTTCATGAGGTTAAAATAACTGTAAAGTAGTTCTGTGCGGCACCTTTTCTTTTTTCAGCACGGTGTCGTGGTCTTTAAACACTTCTTAAAACTTAAAATGGAAATTTGAGTACCTGTATTAGTCAAGGTGCTGTGTGTGTGTGTGTGTTTTCTCAGTCTGCTAGAGTTATCAATTTCGTGAAATGCCCAAACCCCACGATGGAGCGGTATATCCTAATTTTATCAGGGGAAACAGGGCGAGATTCCATTCGCTGTCTAAATGGCCATTATCTGAATATAACACTTGTCCAGCAGGCAAATGGGCCTCGGTAGGGGTTTAAGCGCTGTAATGTCGGTGAAGACTCTGGAAGGGCAATGCGGTCAATCAAAGGCCACCTAACATCTCTCAGCCCCGGTGTTGGGTGTTCCTCTCCGTAATTCCCTGATTTGACTTTGATGTGCCAATTTGCTGCTGATGAATAATTGTCTGGTTTGCTGATAACTTGTGGGAGTCGAGAGCATTCTGGTGGCACTTAATGCAAATGGGATATTTGGGTTCGGCAAATCAGGACCGTGTCCCCTACATGTCTGCCATGTGATTTGGTGGATAAACTTACCAATTAGCGGTGTTTGAAGAAGCTATTTTTGATTAGAGCAATCAGTAAACAGCACAGCCTCTCTGTGATTGTCCTTGTGATTAGATGAGTTGTCACTTGAGAAGTTGTTGGAGATTTTAATGTATGGCCTTATAGTCCTGAAAAGTACAGTAATTACCTGATCTGTTTTCTGCAGCACAGCACTCAGAATAAAATGTGGTCGCTTGGAAAATTCTGACCAGCTCATTTCGCCTATGTTGGAGGAGCATGGTAATTGGAGCGCAGTTAAAGTAGCCAGTGTCGGAGATGTGAAATTCTGCATTTTCCTTGGAAGAAATTGTGGCATATCGGTTAGAAACAACCCATGTCTCCACATGACTCCATTTCTGCAAATCCTGAAATAAGTTGTTTTGGGTACAATTCCCTGCACTTTTCAGGTGAATGTCCACAAGAGGCGCCATAAGCAATATATATATATATATATATTTTCCCCTCCATTTCATGCCATTGCATGAAACACGTTTATGGCATTTTTAAAGTGAAATATCCAGTGACTGGCTCTAAAAAACTTGTTCAGTTTCCTCTGAAAAAGTATAAATGTGAATGTGTTCAGAAATTAAATGTGCAGTGAATGATTAATGCTGTCTCGCATTTGAATTGAACATACCCCCTACACTAAACCCAACCGATAGTGTGAGGAAAAAACAAACGCTCATTTGGTGACATAACCATGCCATTTTAGCTTCCTTCTACTACTCTATTATCATGACGCCACATTTCACAGGACTTATTCCCAAGTGAACTACCAAGCAAGTTTACTACTTTAGAAAAACCATGCACGTGGACCAGGTTATGATGCAAACATATTAGTTTACAAATCACACATTATGTAAAAGTGTTTTGAGGTCAAAAAATGTTATTGTGCAAGAAACCAGACAAATATAAGCCTTTATTAATTGATAAGCTGCCCCCAAATCTAGTTTGTGTGGAAAGGAACAAAAGTCGTTGATGATTTTCTACTACTAGTGTTCATTTCAGCTGGAAACTGCAGTGCAATGTATATAAGTTTTTGCAGCTTTGAGTCACATACTTCAAATGAGCCTGGTTTGTTTAGGAAAGATGATGTTTTATAATTGATCACTGCAATTAGCCTATTAGCAAATGCAAGTCCAGCCATATCAGTTTTTTTTTGTTTTTTTTTGGAAATGATCCATTGCTTCTGGGGAATACATCTGTGGGAAATCGAAATCCTGATGATGCCCAAAGCAGCGATTGATTAGGAAAAAACATCCCATTCTTAATATAGAATCTAATTATTAGGATGTACACATCTTAGCAGGCACTTGTGGCTTAATCAATACTACTAGAGCGCGTTCATCTCTTGCGAATCTTTGGCCTTGTGTACGCAGCATATTAGGCCTGACTTGCTGTGTTTGTACGAGGGGATTTCACACAATAACAAATGTGCCAACATTCTTAGGTTCATCTCCACTTAATGAAGCAAGCAGTGGTCTTTTAATTTGTTAGACTTAATTAAACTTGATTAAGCTTATTAGTGGACACAAGCCATGTGCAAACAGATAAACAATGTCTTTAAATGAATTAACCATGTTCCTAGAGTGATGGACTACCCCACATGGGTTAGGAGAAGCTTATTTTGTGTACATGTAAATTTACACTGATATGTATCATATTTGTACTTTTTTCTTACATTTTTATTTTCAAGCTGACAAATCTGATTGTTTTCCCATTAAACATTAAATTGCACCTTTAGGGGTGTAACAGCTTGTCACTAAGGCAGTACCCTCAAAAAGACGTCTTTGTACCTTATTTACCCCTGCAAGCTTCTAGGTAGTACTTAAAGGGTATATATTACTTGCTCTAAGTTACTAATATGCAGCTTTTAGGAGTAAATAAGGCGCAAAGTTGGCCCTTTAACCATATAAAAGCCTACTGTGTCATATAAGGCCTCTAAATGATCAACGATCAAAACTTTGCTTAAAGACCTGTTGCTCATAATCTACCACATGCCTTCTTCTGACTGATAGATTATCATTTTTTCAGCAAGTAAAAAACTTTTAGTATAATTGTAAAAACGCTCTCCTTCAAGTCTTGCTTCACATGTCTTTTTGCTGCAGCTACTTTCACATGTGAAAGTAAACAAATAATAACTTTTATATTGTTAGTATATTTCAAAATGAACACCTACTGGACTTGATTATATCATAAAAAAGTAGTATACTACTAAAACTAGTACTTAGTATATTTAGTAATAACTACATAGTAATAACTTAGTAATAACTATACATTAGTAATAGCTACAGAGCTTTGATCATAAAACTAAATATTGAAATATCATCTTAATTAGACATAATTCAGAGATATAGAGTGACTGATATTTATATCATTTTATGTAGTATCGGCTGTACTGTTATAAAGATCTCAATGATTTACATTATAAGCTATCATAATTTCATCCTACTTTTTGGTCAAATAAATAACAGTATTTGCTCCAAGTTGCATAATTTACTCAGTTTGGACCTCTGAATAAAACTAAGGTGTTTTTATCTCCTTGAGTATGAGCTGTTCTCACTAAATCATATTATATAAGCCATAAAAGCCTGATGTATCAAATATGATACTCAAGAAAGAAAGAAAAAAAAAACATATACATACACATATTTTTAGATGTAAAAAATTTGAATTGTTTGTTTTTCAATAAGTCCATTTCAAATTATAATTTTTTGACTATTGATTCATGTTAGGCGTTACAAGGTAAAGGGTATAGCCTCAGCCACAATCTTTTCTAACATTGTGTTATGAAATTATGCGTATCACGAAGCTTTCTTGGGGGTTTACCTTTTTTTTTTCCCCAAGAAACGCACTAACCTTGACACGCAGCCATGAAAGTCTTCTCTATGATATAATTTCATGTTTTATGTTTTACCTTTCACTTGACAACAAAATATTAGTGAATCCCCAATGAATTTGAGTTAATTTGAGCCCCCCCCCAAAAAAAAAATTTAACAGCCTATTTTTGAAATAAACTTTTTTCAAATTAATTTCAGTCTTTTGATGATTACCATGTGTATACAAACCATGTTTGCCTTTATTCTCTACAAAAATAACATTAAAACATATTCATAATAGATGTGAAGTCATTTTTCTGTACAAACTGCACTTTGTGTTTCTAAATAAGTTAACTTTAGATTCTCACAGAAAGAGTCACGCTGTCACGTCATATGTTGGATCTCTGTTTTGAAAGTATATGTGCCAACCTGATCTCACGAGAAAATGTAACAATTTAATGAGATGGCAACTTCGTATGCATAGCCTATACAATTTGATTAGTAAGAAAATGTATGATTGTTCGAAACAAGCAAGAAAGTCCACCTGTTACACCTACCCATCAGTGAAGCATAAACAGCCACTAAACAGTCAAAAATGTCAAATTTGTCATATGCGCTCAGGTAGACGAATCCAGCAGTGTTACACACATAATAGAGCAAGACGTAAACATATGCAACATCAATCCTCCCTTTCACACTTCTGAAGTGGTTGCACGCAAACAATTCATGCTATTGCCTGCCTCCATTTGAACCACCATCCACCCCTGCCCTTATAAACAAACAAGGCCCAGTCTTGCAGCTGGCCATCGCCTTGGCAACTGTGGATTGGGAAGAAGCTGTGTGCTAGTTAGAAAGTGTAGCTTTGTAAGAGTCTTGCAGGGACCTAGAATACTTCAGCACTTCACAATGTGGCCCATTCAACCCTGATTTGAATTTTAGGAGCCGAATACAAATCAGATACTCTCGGCTCTTGAGAATCCCATTGTCATCTGAAGCATTTTCATCAAGGCATACAAATTTCCACAATTGTCTCATTCAAAGCTCATGCTAAAGAAAGATCAGGTGTGGATTAATGGGCGAGAATGGGGGAACACATTTCATTAATGATTTAGCATAGACCGAGTACATTAAAAACGGATATTTTTACATTGGAAATCAGCTGCTTGAATAGGCTGGGTTTACAGTAGCAATAATGCACAGTGCATTCATTGAGTAATAAATCAGTTATTAAACCAGTGAAATCTAATAACAGATTTAGTCGACAAGATCAGAATATTGTTATTATTTCTGCTGCATTCACATCCGCGTCAGCACTCCTTGAACACAATTAAATATTCACAGAAACTATCAACTTCAATTCAATAAAAAAATAAAAATAAAACATTACAAGGTCATAGTTGCAATAATGCTGAACTAAAAGCCATCTAAAAAAAATATATATATATTTAGGAAATATACAAATAAATTTTTGCGGCCTTTTGACCTCAAATCGCATTACCTTCAAACACCTTTGTGGTCCTTGGTCTTCTTTACTATCTGGTGCCCAGTTTGGGCCTTCTGTCAAAATCTTTAAACCATCCAATTCCAATAAGGTCTATAATATCACACATATTAGATGTCTAAAGGTAAACAAATTTCTCTGGAGTGGTGTTTGCTGAAATTAATGAGGCATAACTAATGGCATACAGCCATAATGGCAGCGATGCTGAGACTGGCAGCTAGAGACAGACCAGCCATTGATTCTTGCTTTAGACCTCTTGAAGTACTAATCAGCTTCTTTGGTTGGGCTGCACAGGCTTCGGAAGCCTATTGTGGCTCTGTGTCACTCGAGGTCAGTAGTTATTAGTGGTGACTGAAAACAGTTTCTTTAACAACTTATAAGCAGGATGAATAAGATGCATGGGGAACTTGGAAGAGGGATTACTGACCGGCCAGAGCTGCACAGCCAGGCATTGGGAGGAATGTGACATGGTTTGATAATAAGGGATACAACTTTCTCTCTCGCTCGCTCACTTTTCAATCTCTAATGTGCCTTCCCTCTCTCACGTAGTGAAATGAAACCGAATTCAGATGGGTGAATCGCCTGCACAATGCTGGTGGAATGTTATTGATAGCAACGGATTTAAACATGTCAACGAATACTATCATTTTCTTGCCGTATATATATATATACATACATATATACATCGATGCTATAGAGGCAATGGCAAAATTCACTGTCATTTGTTTAATTTTATGGAAACCCATTAGAGAGAGAATTGCTTTCCGAGTCCTTTGACCTTCTTGAAATATTTTGCATTGTGTTGGAGCATGTCTATTTGCCCACTATTTTCCCCCACTTTAAAATGGCTCAGATTAGGACAGTTTGCATTTTCTAGGACGCAGTCTGCTTTGATACTGCAAAGCTGATGGTTTCTTATACTTGCATGAAAACACAATGCCTCGACTCGCCCAACCAAGACTACACAACCCTGCACTACTGCGATATACCAGATAAATACCTCCTTTTCTGAACATCACTCACAATGAGAAATGTGAAGTGAGGTTTTGCTCTCAAAGAGAGGAGAGTGTCTTTATCCAAAGAATGCATTTCTCCGCCTGAGATGTGAATATAAAAATTCTCAGTTAGTAATTCTGAGATTTATTCCATTGTCGTTTCTGTGCGCTGAAGTAAATATTCACAAAGCACCACATGAGTGTCTACTTTTATTTGGAAACAGAGACAGAAGTGTGTGTGTGTGTGTGTGTGTGTGTGTGTGTGTGTGTGTGTGTCAGAGTGGGGGGTAGGGCGTCACGCACATTCAAATACCATTTCTGAAGTATGTCAGAGTGCTTCACTGGTTTGTAAAAACCTCAGTCTGTATGATGATTTTAGAAAATTAAGATTTTAAAACCATGCATGTGTAATAAAACTATTATGCAGCTTTAATTTAATATATAGAGAGAGAAACAAATGCACAATGGAATTCGAATTTGACCGTATGTCTTTATATTAAAAATAAACAGACTAAATATTTGTTAATATACTTCTGTAAACTATTCCAGCAGTGTCACATTTGTTCCCACATCAACTGTAATACTGACATCAGGCTGCCTACGCCAATTAGTGCTGTCCAGGTTGCTAGGTCACCATGGTCAATTGAAAGACACATCAATAGAACTTGAGAAGGTTTCTCTGCGATCAGACATTCTGACATATTAAGTAGAATAATGGCCAGGGGAAATACAGGCAAGGTCCTCCGGCTGGATTCAAATTACTCAGTGGTAAGAATTTGTTAAGATCCTGCAATTAGTGGGGAAGAATGGAGCTTCAAGAAATCTATGGCGGGATCGAGAAAAGAAATATTAAAATCTCTATGTTGTGCTTTCCTGACACTGAATAGATATCGAAAAGTCTATTTTTCAAATTTCACTAAGCTTTTACTAACTATTTTATAATAAACAAGATATGGTTACACACCCCTCACTAAAAAAAAACTAAAGCAAAATGTTGACGCTAGTGGTTGCAAATGTTATCTGCAATCAAAACTACATCACATCTGAATTAACTGATGCATTAATTCATGAACTGGTTCAGCATCCCCCCCCATTGTCAGTATATTATAACATTTTGTACCTATTATATATATATATATAATCATATTCACAGAATTGTTGGTATCATTTGCATTTCAAATACAGCTTTTTTTTTCATCACCACAACTACTTCTTTGTTGAAACCTTCTGAAATGTACGCACAATTCTGTTTTTATATTAATCCAAATATCAAAAACCAAGTGTTCTGTCTGATATTGTGACTGCTGCACTGTAGAGAGCTTGAAGACTCAGCATTAGACACTGCCAGAGTTTAGGCCGCCAGAGATGATAGTCGATCATTTAAATCCTGCCTCTGCCTCCAACACCATATTATTTGGATGCAATTTACAAATGCATTCCGTCTTCCAAACGCTGAGTAAAGTAGTATCATAATCAGATCAAGTTTACACAGGCTTTGAATCACTTTGGCCAAAGTAACTATTACCAAGTCATTGCCATTTCATAATGACAACCAAATATTGTGCTTAATTTTCCCTTCAGTCAGGGGCAATATCCATGTGGAAGGTGTTTATGTACTTAACCCTGCTTTTTAAAAAAAATATTATTAGTGTTTATCATGCCAGATATAAATAATAAATCATTTACAGATCCTTCCTTAGCCTTAAAGTTGTGTGAGTTTTTGGAGTATATAATAAAAAATAAAAAAAGGCTCTGCAGTTGGGTTGGTGGAGGTTATTCTAACTTTGAAAAGTGTTCTCTTCCCTCTTGCGCCATTTGGACAGGAGATACTCATTTAAACAGAACATCATTCACATTACATTCAGTCTGTGTCTGTGTTAAGCATAGTAAATAACTCCATAGAAAATAACATTAAAATAAAAACGTCTTGATTTAAATTTCAGGGCTTGTCACTGAATCACTAACTTTGGAGCACTCATAGCTCTTACAGAAAAAAAGGTTACTCTTTATTTTATTTGTTCCTTTATGTGACGTGCTTCAATGATTGTCTGATAGTTCTGAGACTTTTTGGATCAGTTCATGTATTCCAGGTAATGTGATACGCATAATTAATTATGCTACTAGGTCAGTGTTTTTAAACTCTCATTCTGATTTTTATATTTACAATTAAATAGCCATATTCTGCTTAACTCGCTTGCAGCGCAAAAATTTTTTTTTTTTTTTTTTTTTTTTTTTTTAACAAGGTGCATAATTGCAAATCATGTTAAACAATTTCGAACTATATTCGCATTAACTTTAATTCCCAATCTACAACCTATCATTGAAGTCCACGGTATTGAATTTAAAAATGCAAAAAAAATAAAACAATTAAAAATAGAATGAAACATTTTAGAGCTTGTTACAAAATTAAAATAATCTATTTATTGAAAATCTAAATTTATGCTAAACGTATGCCCTTTAATTACCAGGTATATTCAAACAGTATACAACAACATAGATCATATAGAATTCTGAACATGTATGCAGTTTTATTTTCGTGATGTAAACTATACATATGTATTCTTTGGATCTGAACAAACAAGACAAGCCACTGAAATGTCAGACACGTTAAATAAAATGAACCAACAGATAACCAAAAAAAGATCGTTCTCTCTTCTGCGTAATATACATTGATAGAACCTAAAGTCATAAATGGGTGGCACATTATTATTATTAATATTATTATTATTATTAACGTTTGTGTAAGGTAGGTTTCCGAAATATTTAAATTAGGAGAGGTAACTGAATTTGTAACAAATTCAAGTAAATAATTAACTATGGACGCCAATTTAGAAGTAAAGGGCAGACATTAAACATTGTTTGTATGTAAATAAAGGTTTCTTCCTCTTAAAATCAGTGAAAAGTTTCCTTCCATCGACTTTTTAATAATAAATGTATTATCAGATATTAATTGAATAAAAACAACTTTTCATTTCTCTAAATGAATACATTAGTTTTTACAATAGTCGCTCCAGTCGCACGTTCAGGCATTTTTACTGAGATCTGGGAACTTTTCCAGTTCTTGCTAGAAGTTCATACCTGAAATATGAAACATTGCTTCCCGTGTCCTGGCATTGCCATAGATGTGGAGCAGCAATTGTGTTTAACAACAGACAACCTTCTACTAGAACAACAAGAGGAGGTCCCAAACATAGAGCGTGAGGCTAGAAATTGTTATTTTGTCCATAATGAGTAGCAGGGTCATTGTAGAAAACTGTGACCACAAAAACGTTTTTTTTTTTGAAAAAAATAAGAAAAAAAAAAGTGGCAAATTTCCCGCAAAAACTGTCTCCTTTGATCCGACCACCCGCCACACGGATGCTTTTGGCCTCGCTCGCAGTTCTTAATTCAGAGGACGCTAAAGTTTGTGGGAAAACGGAGGAAAGAAAAGGTGCCCGGTCTTACCACGTTCTGCCATAAAGCAGATTTGACGTGACCATGTTATTTGTGTAATCTACGGTAGTGTCTATCTGGCCCATGTTGTTCATCTGCGAGTGAAGTGACGGGGGACTGGGGGACATTTCCTCCAGGTCTTGGGCCTGGACCAGTGCGTTGACCTGCTGGGTTTGGTGTTGGTTCATAGAGTTACTGGAGGTAGGAAGCACGACCCCGGAACCGTTCTGCTGCTGCTGCTGCATCTGCTGTTGGTTTGGCGTCGGTGTGTTGGAGCCGTTTTGACAAGGCTTGCCGTCCTTCACTAAGACAGGGACAGCCACTCTCCTCGGCGACTGCTGCTGTTGACACAGGTTGCCCTCCTGTTGAAGCTGCTGCGCTACTTTGTCCTTGGCCTGCCGTTTCATCTTGTAGCGATGATTCTGAAACCAGATCTTGACCTGCGTCGGGGTTAGATGTATCATACTAGCCAGGTGTTCCCTCTCGGGCGCTGAGAGGTATTTCTGTTGCTTAAATCTCCTTTCCAGCTCGTAGACCTGTGCTTGAGAGAAGAGCACCCGTCGCTTCCTCCTTGGCGCTGCGTGGAGAGGTGGGATGGCTTTGGTGGTGTCGGCCATGCCTGTCAGCGTGCCCATTCCTGTCATGTTCATACCTGTGGAAGGTCCCATGAATCTAGAAACTTCAAAATATGCATACAGATGTACGGCCATTCAATTAGTAGCAGTGTTGGGCTAAATTGTTAAGCATTTGTGCAGCAATAAGAGTCTCGAAACGCTCGTCTCAGTGCAGCATTTACGCGTGCACAAATGAACGAATATAAATGTTTCAGTTATAATTAACTTAAATCTACAGGATGGGAAAATCAGCAGTAACAATAGCAGCGACAACGGCATGAAGGCAAAGTATGAGCAATAGTGCTGATGCGTAAAACTAACGAAAACTGGCTGGAAACTCAGTAAATAAGTAGCACATGCATGCAACGAGCAACGCGGCGAGAGATAAATCAGAATAATGCAAGAGAACTTACTTGTTGAGTATCTAGGGTCAGGATTGGCGCCGTACCACCCTGTTGCTGCTGCGCTGTTTCTCATAGTTTCTTGGTAAGAGGGTAGGTCCCCCATGTTGGCAATGCTGCCATTGCAGTAGCCCCCCATTGCACTGTGCGAGAACTGGGAGACGGAGTGTGGCATATGGTAGGTGGTCGCCACAGTGGCGTTGTGGCTCATAGAGTGTTGCTGCATGCCAGTCTGGGACACCTGATGTTGCCGGTACGCTCCCAATGGAGATGTGAGGTTTCCAGTGCTCTCCATGCCACTAAACTTCTTGTAAGTCTCCTCAATTGGGCTCAAAATATCTGTCACTGAGAAAGGTGTCGTGTGCTTTGGGCTCAGCGACATGGTTCAGTAAAAGCAGATAGATATTTGGTGGTGGAGCGCAGCCGTGTTGTTGTATCAGCTCTGTTCTCGTGGACGTCGACGTAAGAGAGTGCTTGTAGTATGCCGGAGATCCGATTGATCGCCTTGGAGAAGGAGGCGAGCCCTGGCCACTCTTATCTCAGGTTTATTGTAGCCAGGCGCCAAATTTACGACAAACATGAGGGGCGGAGCGACTCCCTACACCAGCAAACAATAGTCATTGACATCTCAGCAAGATAATTGAGAAAAAATGTTGTTAGTTTCACATTACATTTATCATCATGCCGACTGAACAGTTTCAATGGTCATATTTCCCCATTTTTGCCGTAGCTACAATTCACGAGTCTGACATCGTCCTCAAATCGAATTGAGCCGACGTTGTCAGTCTATCTGAAGTCTACTTTTTCTTCTTCTTTTTTTTTAGGCGCTGTTAATCTGCGTCAATAGGGAATTCCATACTTTTTCCAACTTTGAGAGCACTCCGAGAGTCATAAGCGCCAGTGCGGACTGCCAGAGTGGCACAATGAAGACCCCCTCCAGTCTATGACCTAATTTATGCGTCTTAAGCAGCGCTAAGTGTCTCTCCCAAATAAGATCATAGTAAAAAAAAAAAATGTCCACAGAAAATCGACATTAGAAGTACAGCTACATTTTTAAAAACAGTTTCTAAAACAAAACGAGTTTGTAATAGATATAAACCTGGAAATCTACATTAAGGTAAAACGTATGTTAATCGTATAAGCTTATGGAGACATTTACGTTTAAAAATGAACATTTACGTTTTAAAACGTTCCGTATTTCCTCAGCAAAAACTGTATAAGCTCATTTAACCCGTTTAATTCATCCGACCTGTTTCAAATTCTTTATGGGTCAATAACCTCACGGATGTGAGCAGGCCTATGGATATTAATAATTACAGTTCACATTTTATGCCGTTTAAAAAAAAAAAAAAAAATAGTGTGGGGCACATGTTGCGTGGCCCAATTTTGGCACTTCATATAAATGTAAAAAAAAAAAAGGCTCTAAAAATAAGACTCATTTTAAATGCTGCAGGAAAACATGGATAAGCCAAGCATGTACGCTCATGAAGTTTTAAAACTACAAGTTTAGGAACAAGAAACATTTACATGCCTGCATCCATCAGTCATGTTGAACACACCTCCGTCTAATTCGACCACGTGGGTGGATGCTGGTCTCACACGTTTGGGTATACTGTACAAGTAGCCTATGTAAGGTGACATTTCGTTAAATACCTTTGGCTTTAGTAACACTACACATTTCTACTCTTTTCGTAAACTTGCAACACAAAACAAACAGCATCCAGCGTTCTCTTCTGACTACTAAACGTTCAGCAAATCATGTTTAAGTGTTTAATTGTCGATATGTTTAATTTGGGATCATTCTGAGACCAGCCAGTTCGAAGCATCACATATAGTTTGTCTTGTGACTCAGAGCGAGAAACTCGTCTAAGGTTTTGTGCGCCTGATCCATTAGGTAAATGAGGGCCACTCAACCTTGTGGAATATTAAGGCAGAGAGCATGACCGAGGGCCAAGCAACCGCCTCACTCTGATGCTGGAGAAACCACTGGATGGGTGACCGCTTAGCACCAAGTCACTCAAGAAAAACGAAAAATGTTTTGTCTGTAGGCTATACTTCAATGCGGAAGGAACACGTGAAAAATCTATCATAAGAGATGGGACTGGGATATACTGGACAACATTTGCTCAGGTACTGAAACAGGTTGCCGTGGGAAACGAATCACATCTCGTTGCATTGAAGGCAGCGTCTTTGCCGTGTTTAGTTTAGATGGATTGTTCTGTATTAATGTCCATGTAAGTTTAGGAACTCGCAGAATTTCTCTTCAAATACGTATGTGCGTATATGTGTGTCTGCGTGTTAGTGGGTGTAATGTTACTCCCGGGAAAGTAATAAGATTATATTAAAAAAAAAAAAAAAACCGAAGGAAGTAACAGTGGCTAATGAATGAGTTACCCTAGTTACTAAAGCTGAAACTGAAAACATGATTAAGAGTGCGTATGTGTTGCTTTAGAGGTGGATTTTCCAATCCATATATATATATATATATATATACTTTAAAATGATTCAGTAGGCCTATATTATAACTTATTCTGACGCATGTCTTTTTGCTTGAATAAAATGTATTCCCTTTCAACTGAATTAATCGGTGAATGTGCGAAAAACTAGTTTATTAATAAAATGCAAATATTACCGTGCTTAGTTTTGTTTGAACATGCTTTGACTGAAACTGAATTCCGTTCTTTCTTGGTTAAACTAATTACGCGTTTCTAAGCATGTTTATGTGTCTGCGTGAGACTTGCAGGTAAAATGTCACAGTGAAAAGTCTAAGTCTAAAAACATTTCTGTGCAGTTTTGTTTGTGTTTGACTTAGCTGCGAGTTAGCTGTCACGTATGGCCCTTCTCTTTTAATGCATGACAAGAGCTGTTGGTAATTGGGTTGCCATCAAAATAAAAGGCATGTAATTTGAACGTTGTTTTTAATCTGAAGTTTATTTTAATTCACGTTTGGTTTGCAATTCGTTGCCTTTCTTAAACAACTATCCTCATTTAAAGCAGAGCATACATATAGCCTAAGTCTTGGAGTGAATGGGCAAACACATGCGTCCACTGGAGTGCTTGATGGATCAAGGGTCAGTGTCCTAGCTTCCCAGTTGTAGTAAAAAGCAGCCTTTAAGTACTGCGTACCCACCGTTAAGAAGGTTAAAGGTCCTCCCAAGAGGAGCAAGTATCTGGCAGGCCTCTCCAAAATCTTATTCTTCCGCGCAAGTTTTCATTCAAATGTAATTAATGGAACTCGATGGACGAAATGATGCTAATAGGTTGCAGAACACCGGGCGCCGGAGAGAAATGCTATCTCCAGAATTATATATAAAAGGCGTATTAGTTTACATCTTGTATATATATATATTTAAAATTTTAAAGCAATCCTATAACACGGAGTTTGCGAATAGAGGTTACAATTTATCGAACGCTAGTTCAGTGACCTCACATCTGCTGCCGTGCGCTCATATCATGAACACAAATTTTACCGTTTTACCTCAGTTACTGAACTATACACAGACAACTTAATGTATTGTTCACAGAGGTCTGTTATCTGTCAGTCTCAGCGCAAACGCTGAAGTGTTCGCTACCTCCATTTCACTTGACAAGCTAATACAATAAATTCTACAAGCTAATACAATCAAGCTTTGTCAAGAGAGAGAGAGAGAGAGAGAGAGAGAATTTAACAGCAGAAATATATCCATTACAGTTACTATTACAGTGTCACTAAACTGATGCAAACAACCTTCAAATGTGTGTGTATATTTGCATAACATTGCCTAAAATCTTGACAGAGCTGTCATTGACAGAGCATATGAAAAGTACTGTATATACACAGCGTTTTTATTTCATGAAAGGATTTCATGTTATGTCTCTTGTGGAAATCAGAGAAACTCCATGCAAATGCTAAGACTGTATATTTATTTAGTTATTCTCTTGTTGGCATGTACAAGTGCCTTTGTGTACTGACCTTGAGATGAGGCACTGCTGTAATCACAAAACAACTAATTCATCCTTCAGTCCTTTTGTATACACCTCTTTTATGGAGTGGATTTGTAATGATTTATAACGATTTATATTTTGTGTCATAATGATTATTCCTTGCTAGGGAGTTTGATACACAACTGAATACAAAACTATGCAGATTAATTGGAAATATAACACTGTAACACACCTAACAATGCTTCGTGAAGCTAACATTCAACATTTATCTGGATAAAAATGCTTTCCTGGTAAAGGCGTCTGTGAAAAATTCAATTCATTTGAATTCCGCTTCCTCGCATTAAAATTATTGCAACTGCATCTGAAGTCTGGAGTTTCCTTCTTTCAGAGAATAAAGCTATGAACAAGCATCCATCTTCTCTACAATACAAGCAATGAACGTTTTGTAATAGCTATTCAGTATGTGTCTCACACACACAATGTAGCCTTTGCCGAAGATCTGCTATTTTGTATTACACATACTAGACTCTCTGCAATATTTCCTTTGCATAACATAATCTGTCATCTGCTAGAGCTTGAGGGAATTCAGTGTCATAATGCATTCTGACAATGTGCAGATTGCTCAGAAAGATCACTGGATGCAATTGAAACCAAAGTCATTTACATTAATGGGTTCTCATTACATACAGCTTACGCAGGTTCCGCAGTTCCAGTTCTACCTTTGGTATGAGTTATATTATAATTGTGTAATGGAATAATGAATATGATGTAAAGGGTGTTTTAGATTTGTAAATGCTTATATGTCCATAATACAATACAACAATGCAAGTACACTGTAACTGCAAAAGTATGTGCAAAATTTAAAGGCTGTATTGCATGTTTAATATTACTAATACAATATATTTGCCACTTTGTTTTTTTTCTTCCTCTTTCTCTCTTTTGTTACTCTGTTACTACCACCTTCTGTATAAATAAACCTGTGCATCATCAAAGCTTTTCGGGGGAACAATATGGAGCTGTTTAAACTGAAATTTATTATTATTGTGAATTTGTACGTTAAATGATCTGTGAGAGACCACATCACTGAAAATCATTTATGGATGACATTTTTTGAAAGCATAAATAAAGCCATTGTTCTTCTCATCTAAAAAGCAGATGTTCTCTGAGCAGTTACTGTGTTTTTACTCAATGTCCTGATCTGTACAGAGCTCCTGATTGTTTGTTCCTTAAGGTTAGTAAACATTGATTATATGAGATTTAACGTGATATCCCAAACACAGAACAATAAGAGTTTGTTAAATAAGAACATTCATTTACAGCAGTACCAATTGGAACAATACAATATATCTGACTTAACAGTTTCAACAATATTACAAATTATCAAAATTATTCAGTTTTTAAACCAATATCTGCTTGTGTTTGCCATAGAGATAGAACTTGTACAACAATTAAGCTTTTTGCACCATCATCCCTATTATTGAACATACACACACACACACACACACACACATATATATATATATATATATTAAAGGGTTAGTTCACCCAAAAACTATTTTTTTATAGTCTTGCGCTCACTGTTGTACACGGAAGCAGCTCCGGGCGGATGACGTATGAGGTCAGCGTTGTGCATGCGCCGCTCAGAAGTGACACACGCGGAAGCGCAGCAGCACATGCAATGAGAGCTGATTTGTTTGGCTGTGCATGTGAATGCATGTGAATGCTATAATATGGACTACAAAAAAAAAAAAAGAAAAAAAAACTGGAGTGAATGAATCATGGAAGAAGTTCACATGAGTAGTCTGTACTCACTGTTTGATTCTCAAGGCAATATGAAGGGGACAGTAGTATTTTGCACTCATTGCAATCATTTACAAGTTTTCTTACCATATAGTCAAGACAATTAATTAATTAATCTATAATAGCACATTGTTTGCTCGTCTTGTGATGATGTGTTTCTATTCTTTAACTATTTCACATGCAAGTTCCTTATCTTTTCCTTTTACACCTTTTATTCCATTCTGAAATTGTATTGTGACAGTAATAATACAGAATTTCATGGTTATAATTCCATATACTCTGAGATCTAAGACTACTATAACACATACAGTATGTGTTTGTTTAACATCTTAAAATTACCAGTCATGTGACACTCTTAGTCAAATTATCTTGTTTTAGCCAAAGGCTTTATTTACCTAGTACAGGAATTCCCAGAATAAAATATAAAATAAAGTATAATTTGAATAATTAATAATAGAAAAATTTAAATAAAATATTTGCTTGAAGTTCCCCATGAGATTTTAAGGAAATATTTCAAAAATTTAATAACAGATTAATATTTACTCTGATATCCTATATGCTTGGCCATTTGTTATGGAAAAAATAAGGAAAGTGTGTTCAAGCGCCAGCAGAAAATAGTGTAAAGAAATACTCTTTGAGAGAAGCAGTCTTTATCAAAATGTGTATAGTTAGTATTTATAAAGTTTTAGCTTTTAGTTTTGGATCTGTTTATAGTTGTTTTAATACTACAATTTATTGCTTCTGTTGTCCTCATTTGTAAGTCGCTTTGGATAAAAGCGTCTGATAAATGACTAAATAAATAAAATAAATAAATATCCGTTAATAGTCATTCTGTTTAGTAAGTGTTTTATTTTTATTATTATTGTTTGATTTTAATTATTTGTTATAATTACGTTTATATGTTTTAATTATTATCTTTTTATTTACTCATAAACCTACTCCAGTTCCCTCACAAACCCCAGTTTGGGAAAATCTGACCTCACACATGCCACTTCTCAGTCAACATACACTGCAAATTGGAAAATAATTTTTATTTGAAATTCATAATATAATTATAGAAAATGTCCTGAGTTATATTTTTATGATGCTGATATTCATTGTAACTTAGCACCAGCTAACGCTTTTGCTGAATGAAGTGTTATCAAGTGAAATATACCACAAACAAATGCAGTGTTTTAGCCCACACAACTAACATATATTCTGCTTTCTGTTTGGTGAGGAATATTTAAGGCATATTTTCTACATATTTTCACTGCCAAAGTGCTGCTTAAATTAGTTAATAACAGTCTAGTGCAGCAGAGTTAGCCAGGTCTTTTCTTCAGTCATCACTGATGCATTGCTACTTCAGTGTTTTCCAGCATCTGTTTAATTCTGTAAATAAGCTGTGTGTTTCCATATGTGTAGTAGTACACTGGTGGGGTTTAAGTGAATTGGAGTGCAGAAGAGTTAAGCTATTTTGTCTTTTTTTTTCAGGACACTACAAATATCTAACTTTTTTGTGCTTTATGAGAGACTTAGTTATGCATCCTCTAATGAAATGCCATGTTCCATCCTCTCACCTAAAAAAATGGTGGTTTGACAATGTTGGTACAGAGTTGAGTACAGCTGTATCAGTCAGGTAAAAGAAAATCTTCCTATTTCACATGGTGCTCTTCCTGGCACACTTCACAAAACCTTTGATCATACCAATCTTGTCTATAGCCCCCATCTCTTGTATTACATTCAAGGACACATACTGGCTTCACATGACAGCACACATGGCAGTAATTTGTAATTTGTATGACATTCCTGCTTCCTCTTGTCATGCAGAGGGATGTCCTGCACCCAACGGTCCAGGTAGGGGTTAAATTACTGGTATCTCTCCAGTTGGTTGAGCTCAGGTTCTACACTTCACTCAGTTTTCCTCTCTGTCTCCATTGCCATCAGTAATGTCAAAGAGATTTTCTGTCTAAAAGGAACCATGGCCTCAAGGTTGGGGGGCAGCGCCTCACCATCACTTCTATTTAACTGACTACTGTATTCACTCTCATTATCTGAACTAAAAAAGGGATGCCCTAATGAAAATTTTTAGATGCTTTCCTTTATAAATTATGTCAGACATGCCCTATCTCACTGTTTGCAATGAAGGTCTCAAAGAACACAAGAGATCCTAAATACTTTATTAAATCGTTTATTTAAAGCTCAAGTATGTTATACTTTTTTGGTTACAAAATAATTGATCAATAACTGATTTGAGAGAAAAAAAAAGAAAGAAAGAAAGCTGCAGCCCGTAAGTTTTGCATCTTTGTCGCCATCTCTGTTTGAAAACCTGCAATTGCAGCTGTTTGCGGAATTATCTTCCTTGCGTGGGTTGTGCTCCGGCGCGGCTCCAGCGCGGATGAATCTAATGTTTTTAGGAGTATGTGTGTGTGGCAGTCAGTCACCACACCGGTGTGGTCATAAACACATAATCCTTTCTGGATTACAATCCGCCATCAAAATGATACATTTAATTATTCCAGCTGCTGTGAGAAAAGGCTATAAACGATCTGCCACCTGCAGGATCCTCACATGCTATAACCTAGTAGAAACATTAACATTGACAACTTCTTTATGTTTACAGACGTGACGTAATGACACGGCAGCATGCTTGAATTTCCCGCTAAAACCTACCCGTGCCACTCAAATTAGAAAACATTATTATAAGCTAACCGTTGTGAGTCGGGTTAAAGGCGATAGTTTTGAACACTGGCTGGTTATGTATTTGCTCAAATATTAATTTTCATATAATTTTTAACCAAAAAAAGTTACGGACTGCAGCTTTAATATAATAAATAAATATTTACTGTGTTCAAAAGGATTGCTTTGCCTTACTCCAATTCAAAACTGCAAGCAGGTTGGATTTCGCAGGAAATGTCACATACAGGTCATTTGTCTTTCCATGGTTACATCACATTAGTAAGGAATCGCCCGTTGCTAAAACAATGAAACCTCATTCAGAAAAGAGTTTACAAACAAAAGGGTAAAGTGAGCCAGTACTACAAAACTCGTATCAACATCGGTCTGGCTTTTAAGAGAGGACAACAACTCCGAGACGTCAAAGGATTTAAAACCGACCAGGGATGGCCTTCTCATGCTCGTCAGGTAAGATATCTAGCAATCTCTGTGTGGTTGTGGTGAATTGTGAGTGAACTTTAGTAACATTATTTATTTTGAAACAATTGTTTTTAATAATTCAAAAGAGCCGTGACAGACAATTACTTTCTCAAAAGCAGGGCTCCCAACTCACACACGCATTTGCTGTGAGATTCTTTCAGGCTCTGTCTAATGCTCAGACAGTGTGTGGTTCTAAACCACAGTAACTGTGGGGCCAGGCAGGGGCCACTTGTGCTTTTAGGGGGCACATTTTAACATTTATCTTAACGTACTGTCAGTATTATTTGAAGTCATTTTTTTCACGGTCATGTAACACTCTGCAATCTCTAGAAGCTTAGGCGGAGGGGGAGCCAACTCCAGGCTAAAAGTAGCTATAATGTTAATATAATCTGTTAACTACACGCATCATAAACACTCTTTTTAGGCAAGTACCAGATATGGGTGTCATGTCATAAAATATTTTTAACGTGACTGAATTTGTATTTAACGTGATCACAGTTTAATAAAAACACTGCAAGGTACTTTTTATAATGCTTTAATTTCCACGGTTATTCAAACAGAATGAATTGTGTATAGAAAACAAGCAACAATCAAATTATCAAAGAACATTATCACTGACTTCAGTCTAGCGCCAGTTTAAGCACTCTCAAAAAACTCCCGTTATAAACACTTAAGCTATCTACACTGTATGATGAATGAATCTCTTACTTGCATCGTACGTACATCTGCATTTTGTTGTCACGATGAGAGAATTCGCCAGACTGCAGAATTCCGTCTGCGAGCACACGCACTAAACAAAACCCTGGCGTTTCAGCAATGACTAATCTGAACAACTTTTGTCTATTGCATTCATAAGCTCACGAGAATTGTGTGTGATTGGTTATACTGCTCAACGCGTAAAACGAAAAAAGTGAGCTGATCTAAATTTAATGCAGCAGTGGACATGTGTTTGTTGATCCAGGGACACCGCCTCGCCTCTGTGTTTAAAAAGATATAATTATAATTAAATATTTCCTAAGAATAAAAATGTACCTCAGCTAATGCTGTAAATAAGTAGTCTTATTACTTGCACATTACTAAATTAATATTAAAGGTAACAATCAACAGAGCCCAATTGCTATTTATTTTTTAGATATAATCAACATCTTTAAACAAATTGTATGCAAACATGTAGGCTAAATTGCACATAGGTTTTGCTTACACACACAAAAAATGCTGCGTTAAAAATAACCATTTCTGGGTTATTTGGCAACCCAGCGCTGAGTAGCCTAAATGTCGGACAGAAGAAGTAATAATTTGAATGACCATTGAAAAATGTATCCACTTTTAACTGGTTTGACACAGATAACCCAACACTGAGTTACACTGAACCCGCGGCCAGCGCTGGGTAGGTATGTAAGGGGGTTCATCATTTATATTGACAGTAAAAATGACCAAGCAGATGAATTACAGAAAAAATACCCAGCACCTGGATAAAAATCCCAAATGGCTGAACCCAGAATGTAGGTAAAAAAAAATATAACAAAAACCCAGCATTTTTAGAGCATAATTATACATTTTATTGTTGTTGAAATAAAATCATACAGTCATAACTGTAATAATTAAATTGTTTTCCCATTTATTGACTGACAGGTCTTCTGTCCCCATGTTGAGAGATATCGGGGGTAAGTGCAGAGGCGTTGAGCGTGCTGTGTAAACATGATGGTTACTGTAGTTCTAGAGTAAATGTGAACATGCATTTACTCCTCTCACTTGCACAAACACAGATTCAGTATTCCTCAAAATGAAAACAGTGAAATGCAAACTCTGATTCTGACACAAAGCTGCAATAATTAAAACAATTTTTTCTTTCTATTTGTTTTAAATGATTTATTTATTTATTTGTTTGTTTGCTTGCTTGTTCTTTCTTCTCCAGCATCCTATTCTTCATGCAGTCCAAAATGGCTGTACAGAGGTGAATTTACATTTCTTTTAGCCTGAGGCTTATTCATTTCACTTTTAGTGTGACAGGGCTTTTACATTTGCCAAATGTAAATGTACTTTTTTATATTAAAAACAAACAAACAAACAAGCCCAACCCAGATGAGAAAAATGAACACAAAAGTAACGTTACGTGTTACACTTTACTTTCCATAAAACGTAACTATTTAACACAATTAGTTACCTTTTAGGGAGTAACACAATATTATAATGCATAAGTAACTTTTCACAACACTGGTTAAAACAATACTGTTGGTATTTGTTCCATACACACGTGTGCTGAACTGAAAGACCTGTACCAAACATTTTCGGTAGTGTACAGTAGCATTTAGACCCCTACAAAATAACATGACAACATAAAATATATAGCTAAATCTGCTCATAGGATTTTTTGAACAGCACAGGACTTGTCTGGTCTAACAACTGTTAAATGTCAATGGAAAGCAGCTGCAGTCTGTACGAAAAGTTGCTAAATTATGCTAGATTATGCAGCTTTTCTCCTACTTTCTGTGCTTACATACTGTATTTTAATACGACTGAATAACTCAAAAAGGTGTCATCATTTACTTATGTTTCTTTTTGGACTATGAAATGTGGCCCATTAAAGGAATAGTTCACCCAAAAGTTATAAGTGTGGTTATGGATTATGGACTCATATTAAAGTTTAAAGGTTACATACTAATGATGGATTTGTTTCTTACAAACACCCAGCTTTTCACTTCACAAGATGTTAAGTGATGGAGTGGAGCCATGGATTTCTTGTGGATCATTGTGATGTTTTTATCAATTGTTTAAACTCTCAGTCTGATAGTACTCTCTAGTTAGGGACAAGACACTTTTTGGTGCCCCCAAAAAGCACCCAGTTTACAGCATGTTCAAAACAGCTGGCAGATACACTGCTAAAATCACTGCTGGTTACCAGATCAATCCTGTGTGTCATTCCTGGTAGTCGGTGCCTTTTGTGTCCCCAATAAAGATCATGATCTCACAAAATTTTAAGCTGCCTTTAGGGTGTTTTCAGACCTGTAGATCATTTGCTTTATTCCGAAACAGGGACTTAATTTGTTACAATGTTGCATTTTCTTCTTGGTTCGGTTCGCGTTCTTAAGGCAATATTGTAAAGCGTACCAAACTGTGTTTATGCAGGTCACATGTGAGTAAATCTGTCCTCTTATTGGTCAGAGTTCACCTGTTTACGTTTCTCTGCGTCATTCATCAAGATATATTGACAAGTTCGCTCTGCGGGCTTCAAAAAGCACCCAGTTTACAGCATGTTCAAAACAGCTGGCAGATACACTGCTAAAATCACTGCTGGTTACCAGATCAATCCTGTGTGTCATTCCTGGTAGTCGGTGCCTTTTGTGTCCCCAATAAAGATCATGATCTCACAAAATTTTAAGCTGCCTTAGGGTGTTTTCAGACGTGTAGATCATTTGCTTTATTCCGAAACAGGGACTTAATTTGTTACAATGTTGCATTTTCTTCTTGGTTCGGTTCGCGTTCTTAAGGCAATATTGTAAAGCGTACCAAACTGTGTTTATGCAGGTCACATGTGAGTACATCTGTCCTCTTATTGGTCAGAGTTCACCTGTTTACGTTTCTCTGCGTCATTCATCAAGATGTATTGACAAGTTCGCTCTGCGGGCTTATTGTGGCTTTATAGTTGTCCTGGCAAACGCAAACACTTACGAATGTAGCCATTACTCCCACTCTCAGTAACCGATGACTAACCTCAACATTAACAGCAACATTGAAATAAGAGTGCATGCATTTTTACGTGCATCTGACTGACACTCCCGCTCTAATAGGCTATATCTATCTATATAGAATTATATTTTAAGATTTTATATTTTTACTAGTTTCTCCATACAGGAGGCGTCTTGAAGCTGCCATTACCAACAAAGGCTTTTGTACGAAGTATTAAATACATTTCAGTAATTCAATAATTTTTACATGTGTCATTCTATTTTATTACACATTACACTTAATTTCTGAAATGTTTTATTTTGTTTAATTTGTATGTATGGATTACTTGGGTTGTTACCGACATCTGGTGAAAATTTCATGTCAACAGCACCTTTAGAAAT
>NW_015646369.1:202063-209402 GCF_001515625.1 Sinocyclocheilus rhinocerous | reverse complement strand
CCGCTCTTACCACACACACACACACACACACACACACACACATATACATATATATATATATATATATGTGTGTGTGTATTGCAGCATTTAGATGGACAGACAGGTCACAATCAGCCTCCATGGCTGGTCGGCCGGTTCAGAGCAGGACAAAAGTTCATAAGCGGCCTCCGTGGCCGGTTCGGAACAAGGCAAGAGTTCACAAGCAACCTCCATAGCCGTGACAGGACAAACAGGGAGTTCATAAGTGGATATCATTGACACCTCTGGAGGTTCCGCAGCAGTACCATCAGGTGTCTCAACAAATGCAGAGAATTCTGAGAAAGCGCTTGGGGTCGTGACAGAAGCATCAGGAAACAGGGAGATTTCATTGACATTCTCTTCTCACAGTCTCTTCGACCGTGACATGACAGGCTGAGAGTGCATTGTTGGGTGCCACCACCACGCAAGGAGCTGAAGCGAGCGCTGCCGTCTCGGGAGGTTCTGCAGCATGTGCCGCCACCTCTGGAGAAGCTACAGTGGGTGCCATCGCCTCTGGGGACACAGCAGCGAGCGCCACTACCTCAGGAGGTTCTGCAGCATCAGCGCCACCTCTGGAGACACCATAGTGGACGCCGCCATCTCGGGGGTTTCTGTGGTGATGTATGCAGCCCAAACATACCATAAAGCGATCCCCAATATGGGAAGCGCTACAGACAGGGGAATCAGTTCAGAAGCAGAGGGACTAGAATGAATGGGTTTGGGGACACCACCTGCGCCTGCCGACATCAGCGGTAGATCCTCCACGCTGGATGCCAGTCGGGAATACTGATGAACTGACCTCGGAGATTTGGATGTAACAGACCGGAAGTGACCAGACTCTGGACAATCAGCAGTGACGTTACGAGACTCTGGATGATCAGCAGAGACGTGACGAGTCTCTGGATGATCAGCTGTGATGTGACGTGACTCTGGACGATTGGCTGTGATGTGACGTGACTCTGGACGATCGGCTGTGACGTGACTCTGGACGACCGGCTGTGTCGTGATGAGACTCTGGATGATCAGCTGTGACGTGATGAGACTCTAGACGATCAGCTGTGACGTGATGAGACTTTGGACGATCAGCTGTGACGTGATGAGACTTTGGATGATCAGCGGAGACATGAACGTGCCGAGACTCTGGAGGATCAGCTGAGATGTGACGTGACTCAGAAATATCAGCCGTGACTTGACTTGACTCATGAAGAGCAGCCGTGACTTGACTTGACTCAGGAAGATCAGCTGTGACTTGACTTGACTCAGAAAGACCAGCTGTGACTTGACTTAACTCAGGAAAATCAGCTGTGACTCGACTTGACTCTGGCAGATCAGACGAGACATGGTGAGGCTCTGGCAGATCATACGAGACATACACAGGCTCTGATGCGGCGCTGTGGCGTGAATGGGTTCTGATGCGGCAGCCTCGGCATGAATGGAGTCCGAAATAACAACCGGGACATGTTTAGGATCAGGAACGACAGTAGTATCACAACAGTACTTTGTTGTCGCCACCATTTTGTGAGCACGCTCCGTGGCCGCCATTACATGAGCGGACGTGGTGTCACGTTCCTCCGTGACACCCACAGTGAACGCTGAACCAACAGTCAACAAAGCATAATCCATAAAATGACTAAGAGATGAACGGGGACCCTCATGGATTAGACGAGATTTGAGCGGCTGATTAATTCCCTCACAAAATAAATCTATCAACATACAGTCAGGCAAATCAGAATAATTAGCGATCTCTAAGTACTCTTGAATATAATATAATAAAGAATATAATAATAGCAGCCCTGCTGTGTCCATACCTGGCCAGTGTCCTGTAGAAAAGTCGCTGGATACTCGTGTGGCCGAGTATTCTGTTACGGAGTGACAGAGTCGCGAGACGTGTGGATCCATTTGCAAAGCTTTATTTGAAGAGAGACGTGGTCAAATCAGGCAAAGATCGACACTGGCAAACAAGGTTGAACAGGGCTAGACAAAAGAGTATTCCTACAGATATCTGGGCATGCACATTGATAACAAACTGACATGGAGTGTTCAGGTAGAAAACATCTGTACTAAAGTTCAACAGCAACTATACTTTCAATTAAGGCTGAGGGTCTTTCGTGTTAACCAGAGAGTGTTGCTTCTCTTCTATCATGCTGTAATTGGGAGCCTTCTGCGGTATGGCATCTCAGCCTGGTTTGGCAATCTCAGTGTACAGCTGAAAGCCCAGATTATATGGTTAACACAGAAAGCCATGAAAATCATGGGAGTTAAGCAGCATCCCACACTTTAGGCTTTCTTTGCTGAAACTATCATCAGACAGGCCTGAAAAATGATTTCTGATCCCACCCATGTCCTCCACCCTGAGTATCAGCTTCTTCCCTCATTAAGACGCTTTAGACTTCCTCAGTGCAGGCTTAACCGCTTTAAGAATTCCTTCGTCCCTCTGTCCATCAAAGCTTTAAATGACAAGTCAGCCAGAGGTTTACCCCATGGTGTTTTTAATTGTAACAATAACAATAATCATGTATATTTTATGATTTGTTTCTTATGAATTTTATTATTATGACGATTACATGTGTGTTGTATGATGGGTAGTGTGCAACTGGTTAGTTGATGGCAGTTTGTGTATGTATTGTAGGTATTGTGTGTGTGCGTGCATGTGTATGTATTATATTATGTTACTTATTTAAGTAGCAGTCACTGGATTGTATGTGTCCAAGACAATTTTCCTTCGGGACAATAAAGTCTATCTAAATTTAAAACACAGGTGTGGGTCAACAAATCGGCGAACGTTATCCAGAGGGCAGAGCAAAGGAGTAATGCAAAACAGGCTAGAGTCCAGGCGAGAAGCATACAGTATCCAAACAGGATGCGACGACGGGTAATCCAGAACAAGCAAAATCCAGGGTAGGCAGAGAACACACACAATCGAGATACGCAGGCTATGACCTAAACACGGGAAATCAGGCAATGAAGAAGACTAGATATGACTGGGAACTAAGACTGGAGAAACTAGACTGGCTCCGTAATGTAGCTATCAGTAGGAGAGCGATAAACGCTAAACAATACTCAGCCCTGAATAGTGGTTAGGGCCTTGTATTTAAAGTGTGTGTGATTACCTGCAGGTGAGACTGCAATCAGTGCAATGGAGCATGGGAAATGTAGTCCAGGGTGACGTGTAACAGTTTGTGTAGTGTGAGATTCAATGTAATCGGAAGGCAACCTCTGGTGGCGAGCAGGTGGAAGACCACGGACAAGATTGGTGACAAATGGTCCAATATTTTACGACTTTTGCCTCAATAAACTCCAAATTTGCTGCTTATTAATAGTTAGCAAGGTAGTTATTAAGTTTAGGTATTGGGCAGGATTAGGGATGTAGAATATGGTCCTGCAAAATATGCGTTTTGTAAGTGCTAATAAACAACCATTATGTTAATAATAGGCATGCTAATAAGCAACTAGTTAATAGTCAGAACCGGTCCCTATACTAAAGCGTTACCTTATTAATGGTATCTTTTCAACTGGATATGTCAACCCCAATATATCCACTCTGTTATGGAACTATGAAAAAAGTAAGTAGAAAATAATTTACAATTTTTTTTTTTAAATGTTAAAAACCATGTAGTTCTTCATTGTATGACTTTAGGTAAAAATGTCCACTCTGTTAGTGTATACTCTGTCTATAATTCCTTGAAAAGAAGAACATAATTTAGTTCCTCCTTTGTAAGTCACTTTGGATAAAAAACATCTGCTAAATGCATTAATGTAAATGTATAAACACAGTACAGAGTGAGCAGTGAGAGTATACAATAGTAAAAGTAATTTATCTTGAAGCTGAATAAGTAGTGTCCTTAAGGGTCTAGGGAAATAATTTTTAAAACTATAAAAATAAATACATTTTAAATAAAAATATTTTAAATGCTGTTCATATCAAAATAATTTTGTCCACCCTTTTATTGTTGTGTCAATTTGTCCCTGTTGAGCATTTATGTAATGACAATTTCACAATGTCAGAAAACAATTACTGATAAGAGTGTCAATGAAAATGTGTTGTATGCATGAAAATGTTGTCATACATTATGTCAATAATATGTGACCGTATGAAAGTAAACAAAAATGCCATATATCTGTAGTGCCCCCTACGTATTATTATAATTTTAGGATAGCGCACCAGTTCAATAAACTAAATGCCTACAGCAATGTTGTAGTTAGGCCCCTCTGACATAACGTGAACTCCTTAGAGAAATAGAAAACTGGGTGATTAACCCCCAACTCGCTTTCTTGAAGCAGAAGGGCACCAGCTCTAGTAGCAGAAGCATCCACTTCTAATTTAAAAGGACATGTGAAATCCGGCGCTGACAAAACGGGCATTACACAATAAATCCTTTGCTGCTCAAAAAGCTTGCTCACAAGCAGGAGAAAACATTTTCATTTCATCATGCCTGATAAAGCAGCATTTGTGAGCGCAGTGTTGCTTTGTGTACCGGGGGAACCACTATTTTTACCGCTCTAAAAGTGGCACCTAGTGGCAAAGAATGAATTAGCATTTTCATTCAGACCAATGCAAAAAAAAACAACAAGTGGGCGGGCAATATCCTAATGTTTCATGTTGACGTCAACATGAAACGGCTTGGGATTCGTTTCAATGATTCAGAGTCGACTCTTTCTTTTGAGAGACAATAACTTTATACATGGCACTTTCAGATTTAAAACTTTGCAGGATGTTTTCATTCACTTAGAGTTGTGTTACACACTGCATGAAAGGTAATTTTAAAAAATCCATTATAGGGGCACTTTAATAATATTTACATGAGTTATAACTTGAATGTAAGAAGGACATTCACTAACCATTGGTTTTATAAAATTATTCACAAATTTAGAAGCTGGTTCTGTAACAGGCCCATTCCCACTAATTATAGGTCTTCTTGGTGGATTTTCCACATTTTATGTATTTTAGGCAACATATTGAAAGCAGGAATTCTAGGGTCTTTACAAAACAGAAAATCATACTCATTCTGTCTTAGCATGTGTCAATATATCAGCCAATTCAATTCAATCCTTTCTATCGGATTAAATTTGAGGAGCTGGTAATACAATTCTGTAGTTGTCGCAAGGCCCCTTCAGTATACTGATCTCTGCCCCATACCACAACAGCGCCTCCCTTGTCCACTTTGGATTTTGATAGAGGACCAACAAATACAGTTCTCCCATCACTGGAATAGGCTGCAAGAGAGCTGGCCAAATTCATGGCGGCAAATCTCAAACCAGGTCAATAGAAATACTTTGCCACTCATGTGAACATTTTAGTACTGCCTAAATGACAAGATAGTGGATGTAATGAGCAAGTTTAAGAACTGCTGGTAGGCAACAAAAGTTAATAGTACTTAATACGGTCTCTCCAGTATTCGGAGACAGCCACTCACGCATTAAGACACCTCAGTCCCAGAATTATTCTGCCCCATCAACATCCACTTTACCCTCCACGGCTTCAACACAGTGCGTCAGAGAAGGGTCAGAGTTGTCAAAGAAGGTTCTTGATCAGTGATCCCACTATCTGTTTTAGTCCCAATGGGATGTGCAGATTATCTCAATTTAGTGGAGGAATCTGTAGAAGCAAGAAAGGTGTTAGACAGATTAGTCAATCAAGTGACTGCACATGCTGAAAATGTTAAAGGGAACTGACTGCCAAACACCACATCACAAACCGAAGTCTTTGCTACATCTGGACCTTACCACCAGCCAGGACATTTCCCAAAATTAAACTCATGCTCTCTACAGGCAGTCTCGAATGTACTCCCACTTTTACAGGACCTGAAACTAAATCAGATGTCAGAAACACAGTATGAAGAGGAACTTTTACACTGCTAAACTCAGTTCCATGGATGAGTATGTGGGTTCCTTTATGCATTTCACTTAAAAAGGGTAATGCACTTTCAAGTATAAATGACTGAGCTGCACCGGTGTCTCTCAAAACAGAGATCAACTTAACAGTCGGATCAGGAGAAATTGACACATTACCCTTAAATACAAAGGGAGTAAATGCAGAGTTTTGAAGTTGTTGTAGTTGTCTTAGATGTAGCGCACCACTTTTCCAACAGACCTCTCTTGTCACATGCAAATTCCACAAAAGTTTGTTTAGCCAAATTAGTATAGTTGCGGAACTTCTGTCTGTATGCTTCAGGTGCAAGCTTTTAAACCCATAAGACAGCAGCTTTAACTAAATTATATTTTAATAGATTCTTCAATGAGCAAAGCAGAGCATATTGTAATGCACCTTACCTACTAAACTATATATCCTTATCCTTATATATCCATATCCTTTGGCCAGTTCAGTTTGGCAGCAATTCACTCAAATACAATGAAATAAGCATCATCTTTTGACTCTCGAAACAGAGGCACAAGTTTAATGTTCTTGCTTGGATCAAATGGAATAACAGCAGCAGGCATATGAGTTACTTTCTCTGCAGTCTGATTAGGTTAGGCAAATCTTCATGCACAGGAGTTACAACAGGTAGAACAGAAGTTTTCACACATTCTCTTTCTTTTTCTTTATGCACTATTTCTAGCTCACATAGATGTAACATACGATTTTCATGCTCTTGTTGTTTCATTTGTAACTCTAGCTCTTTCAACTTAAACTATATGTTGGATATGACTTGGATGATGCTAAATCAGTTGCTCCAGACAGCTCTAAAACAGTCTTTTACATTTTGCTATCTAAATCACTTTAGAAAAGAGACGTAGACAACAGACCTTGCTCGACAAGTTTACATTTAGTAATTTTGCAGATGCTTTTATTCAAAACGACTTACAATTAGGAAATACATAAAGCGATTCTTCTTAAAGAGGCAAACAGACACAGGAAGTGCTCGTAATACCAAGTTTCAGGCATTTGTTCAAATAAGTACAAGCTAGAAGACTTCTGGAGGGGATGTAGATTCGTAATAGTGAGTGGAAGTAGCTGGGTGCTGAGCCTGTGGCTCTTCTATATGCAAGCATCAGCCACCCTGAAAGACCTACCAGTGAGATAGGATTCAAACCAGCGAAGTGGAATCCCTGTGATGCCCAGTGATGAGAGGGCGGACAGGAGGATCTGATGATTGACAGTGTCAAAAGCTGCAGATAGATCCAGCAGAACAAGAACTGATGATTTGGAATCAGCTTTGCAATCCCCACGGTTTCCGTGACTGACAGTGGCGCAGTCTCAGTTGAATGGCCACTAGTGTTGCTTTCGTCAACGAAAATTATGACTAAATATCGTCGTCAACGAATCTTTATTACGTGACGAAAACGAGACGAGACGCAAATGCTGGTCATGTGACGATGACTA
>NW_015646369.1:192014-201922 GCF_001515625.1 Sinocyclocheilus rhinocerous | reverse complement strand
AACTAAAATGACAGTTTCACACAAAGACTAGACTAAAACTAAAATTAAAACAGGCCGCCAAAAACAACACTAATGGCCACTCCTGAAACCTGACTGGTTAGCGTCCGTTGTAGGATGGCTGGAGAGGAGAAGTTTTGATACTTCTGCCTCAGTAAGGGGACAGAAGGAGAAGATGAGAGTTTTAGCAGTGGGTGTGGTTTGAGGTCCTGTGTGTGTGGGGCTGAGAATTGACTACCGATTGTTCTAGTATTGTCTGTGAAGAATGTGGCAAAATCATCAGCTGTTATAGAAGTGGTGGGAGGTGGTGGAGGGGGACAGAGGAGAGAATTAAATGTTTTGAAGAGATTACATGTGTCTGGATCGCTGTTGATCTTGTTGTGGAAATATGAAGATTTGGCAGTATGGACTTCAGCAGAGAAAGATGAAAGCAAAGACTGATACATACTCAGGTCTGACGGATCTTTTGATTTGTGCCATTTTCTCTCTGCTGCCCTGAGTTTGGTCCGATGCTCACAAAGAACATCGGATAATCAGGAGTTAGAAGGGGCAGCCCGTGCTGGGCCAGAGGAGAGAGGACAAATATCATCTAGACAAGAGGTTAAAGTATAGCATAAAGTGTCAGTTGCTGCGTTCACATCCAGAGATGAGAAATGGGTAGGTGAGAGAAGAGAGGAGGATACTACAGAGGAAAGATGGGAGGGTGAAAGGGAGCGTAGGTTTCGTCTAAAAGTAACCGGTATAGGGGTTGGGGGCACAGAGTTTAGCATAAACTTCAGCTTTTACTACCTTCTTAGGTGCATCGCTTGATACAGGAACATTCAAAACTTTAGCAATTTGTATTAAATCTATTAAATTAGTCCATGCCGATAGCACTGTTGCACTTCAGGTGTCCCAAGTTCGAGTCCCGGCTCATGGACATTTTGCAATCACCCCCCCCCTCCGCTTTCTGTCAACTTACTGTGAAAAATAAAGGCATAAAACGCCAAAAATAAATCTAAAAAAAAAAAAACTTTCACAGAATGTATTAAATTGCTGTAAACTAGGTTTACAAAGAAATGCTCCAATGTCTGACTCCATAATTAGCTTTCATTATTACTACATTTTACTCACCAAAAATACAGAAAACAGTACCGCTTATTGGACATTTGTTAACTGCAGCCCAAGACTGGTTGCCCACTGAAACAGGGTTCCTGTAACGAATTGAACAGACTAGACTCACCGACAGCAGGTTACAACATCAATACACCACGAGAGATAATGGCAACATGATGGCTACTTATAGCAAACAAGAGGGTCACATGACAAGAACAAACCAATGGGAAACAAGACACATGACTAAGACTACCAATCAGAACATGACACAATGAACAAGCGAACCAATGGCAAGAATACAAGAGGGCAAGGGAAACATGACACAAACACGGAGCAGGCAGAGCGAGGGGCCATGGCGGAACAGGCAGAGCGGGGGGCCATGGCGGTGCAGGCAGAGCAGGGGGCCATGGCAGACAGTGAGTTCATGAACGGCCTTGTGGCCATGACAGGGCAGACTGTGAGTTCGTGAACGGCCTCCGTGGCTAGCCATCAGTATGGCTGCAATACCATGCTAATGTTTATTGTTGTAATTAAGACCCAATCAATTAAATTGTTGACTTTTTGACTTTTAAGTCTTAATATAGTAAAATTTAAGACATAAGACTAAAAAAACTTAAAGAAAACAGACAATGCTTCAGGAAAGGTGTTTAACAAAGTTTACTAAACATTGATTATATATATATAGTCAATATTTCACATTTAAAATATTGAAATTACTTCAACTCTGCAACAACTCAGTTTTTACCAACAATGTAAAATGTAACATTTCATCTCACTTAATGTAGTATACACTTTAATCCAGTGTGCCATAGCGTAGAGCTTTATAGCGACATAGTACATACAGCTCAGTACAAGTACATAGGATGGATCAAGGTTAAAACATAACCTAATATATACATAACTTTCCCTCGTATGACAATGACGTGACTGGAATAAAGCAAATAGACTACAAAACCCGGACCTATCCTCTTAATAGCGCTGCTGGCTAGCGTGGTGTCTAACTAAAAATAACTTGGCAATAGCTACAACAAAACTGTAAAAAACGCTCTTACAATAGCTACAGCAAAACTGTAAAACTGTAAGAGCGTTTTTCTGCGCTCTGTTCCGCTATCGCGGCGCAGTCCGGTGACATGACAAAGAAAGCTGATCCTGATTGGTCCTCGTGTGTGCATTCGAAGTGCTGATTGGCTTACGCAGATAGAACCTTATAGAACCAAGTTACAGTTCAACTTTGTAGATGGAACCTTTTTGTTTTCTAAAAAAAAGTCCCAAAATGTACACAACTTAAAAAAGAAACATCACATAATGTAAATAAGTTCACAGAATAGGAATATGTGAATAACTAAATTTTGACAAACATGTCAGATAGAACCTTATAATTCCAAGGTGACGAAGTAACAAAACAAAACTAACCAATTTTCACAAAAACCTGGAAACCTTACCTAGAAATCAGATTATAAAAGAAATACAAAACGCTTCTCTCCCTACTAACATATCCAGGAGAAAACAAATGTCTCACCTCCCTATCATGTTCCGATTAAACAATGGTCAGGAAGAAATAAGAGCCGAACTTGAAGTAAATCACAATTGGAAAATAGTTCACTTAACTAAATCACAATTGGAAAATAGTTCACTTAACAAATGACAACAAATGACTCATGTACCAGTACTTTAACAATCACTCGTTATACAACAAACAGTAAACAACCAAGGGAGCAATGAGAGCGGGATGCCACATATCCATAGCTCCAGAGGCTTAAATATAGCAGCTCCTGTGAGTAATTACAGCTCAAGAGTAGAGTCATAGAAGAGTAGAGTAGGGAGGTGGGATAAGAGCTTAAGTGTTTTTTTTTTTGTTTTGTTTTTTACATCAGAGCATGCCAGGATGATGGAGGGAGTCCAACATTGCTTTTACCTTTTGCCATTGAGTTTGACTTCTTGGATTGGAACATTAGCCAGGGTTGCTTGATGGAACACACGCCATGCAAACCAGGCTTGTATGTCCGATGTGATGGAGTCTGTGGGCATTGGCTCATCCTGGAGTGCAGACTGGTGATCTACCCAGGAGGTACCCTCTGCAGGTTGCTAGTCCATGGAATACTTTTGGAGAAAAGAAGGAGCCCTCTCTCCAGTGTTTATGGCATCTGTTACCTCAACCACTAAGGATGAATGCCTCTACAACATCATGCTCCATGAGCTTAGTCAGTATCTGAGGGCTGGGCTACAGGAGTCTTGGAAGGGGAATATTAGCCACAGCTTCTGTAGATGTATAAGCTCCTGCTCCATCCACTTTTGACTGGTGACGAGCCTCTCTTGGTCAGCTGTTCTATAAGGTAGTGTTCTTTGTCTGCGAATGAGAGAGAGGTAGAAACATTACCATCTGTTCTCCTACTCTCCATTGCCCGTGTTTTCCACCACTGTGGGAGAAGAGAGGAGGTGCACAATCAGAAAGCAATGCCATTTACCCCGAAGGGGTCCACTTATTTAGCAAAGCTGAAGTGACTGTGAGGCCATTTGAGTGTGAGCCAGGTGGTGAGCTTGTGCGATTGTTCTACCTTTCATCCACTGGTGTGAGTTGAATTAGTGTTTGGTGAGTTGTGGTATCTTAGGATGATGAGAAGCTTGGCATAGCTCACTGGTTGGGTTCAGTCAGTGTTTAGGAAAGAATAGAGACTTTTGTGTTAGTCTTTCTTTGGAGATAGTGGTTACCATCACTTGGGAAGAGCTCAGTTTATATCGTCACCCACTGATGAGGTGGATTGCTGTCACCTGTGCCTGGTTATCTCAGCTTCACTTCTTTGTTTGGGCTGGTTGCCAAGGATAGCACTGCTTTGCACTGGTTCCCCACACAATATATTAAGGTAGTTTGTATTTAAATTTATTTTATGTGGCATATGTCTAAACATTTGTGATCACATAACATATAACATATAATACCTATTTATCATTGTAGCCTATAATTTATTTAAACTATTAAATTGATTTTCTGTACATTTTAATTTTGGACTGATAGTTTATAATAAGTGCAATTAATATGGTAGCATGCCAGATAGTCTGTAGTAATAGTATCATGTTACTGTCAGGTCAGTGTTAAAGGAATTCTGGTTAAGCAGCAACTTGGGCTTAGCCTGACAATTAGCCTGGCCTGGCCCAGGTCAGTTTCCCAGCACAAGATTGAACTATGTTGGATCTGATTTATGGAACCGAATCAACTGACACTGAGTCAAACTATCTGAAATAAACCTTGCTATGTTGGTAAACTTGATTCATGCAACAGGTCTCTGGCCACCTTAGTCTACACTGCATAGTGAATCAAAGTGCACCTCAGGAAGCATACAATTCATGACCGCTTTAAACAAAATTAATGTATATAATTACTGTGTTTTCCACATGTGTTCTCCTTCATGTTCCCTAGTTGCGATTCCCATTTTGTATAAAACATTTTGCATCCAAGTTCAACTCCATTGAAGAAGATTAGACTAACCAAAATAAACTCTTATTTTTTAGTTTTCAGCCCACTCTCCAATTATCTGCTACTCACAATATCACAAGCCCTCTGGAAGACTATGTAGAGAATTTCCTGAAGGTCTCCTACCTGGTGTGCTGGGGAAGATGGCATGCTGAAGATAAATGTAGCTGCCCCCAATAGTACTTTTGTGGCGGAAGGCTAACCTGGGTTCTTTTAAGATCTGATGTCTGCTCAAATGTCCTTTATTTTAACATGGACAAAAGATTAATCAGGTTGCTGGTGTTCTCAAGTAGTCCCACAGTAGTAAAGGGAAATTAAATAACTGCACTGAAAAAAAAAAAAAAAAAAACAGTGCTGAAAAAAAAGTGCTGGTTAGGTATGTTTTGATGCATGGCAACTGGTTTAGGCTGGTTTATGCTAGTCATGTGCTGGTCCTAAGTAATTAGCTCCTGCTCAGGACCAGTTCATAACCAGCTTATAACCAGCTCAGGACCAGCTTACACCAGCTCGTGACCAACTAAGGACCAGCTTAAACTCCTAATAAAAGCTTAAACTCCTGATAAAAAAATTAAATTAAATGAATGAGCTCACCACACGTAGGTTATGCAATAGCACCGTCAACGTCGAATGTGCAGTGCTCTCTCAGTGCCGATGTAGAGCACTCGCCATCGTGACGAATGTCACAGACTGTACCTTTTACCTTTAACCTGTAACGGTACCTCCAATGGAAGCATTGTGGAGAAACACTGTGCTCTTCTTAATTATTCAGGCAGTTTATCAATTCTTTTATTACTTGACCTCAGCTCAGCTTTTGATACTGTTTGTCATAAGACATTATTATCTCGCCTTGCAGAGGTTGGCATCTCAGGTTATGCATTATCCTGGTTCTCCTCATATCTCACAGATAGGCAATACTTCATCTCACTGCACAATTCCAAATCTCCCACTGTCTTGCTCAAACAGGGTGTTCCCCAGGGCTCAGTTCTCGGACCATTATTATTCATCCTCTACATTCAGCCTCTTGGCCAAATAATTCGTCGTCATGGTTTTAACTACCACTGTTATGCCGATGACATCCAGATATATACTGCTTGTCAACCAGATTCTACCCATTCGATGGCATCCTTATCTTCATGTGTCAGTGAGTTAAAGGATTGGCTACATTCAAATTTTCTTAGTCTGAACTTGAGTAAAACAGAAATTGTAATAATTGGTCCCCCATCTCTAATAAAAGATAAAATTGATGTTTCTAGCTTTGACCTTGACGCTATTTCTACTTTTCCATCGGCTATTAGAAACTTAGGTATCATTCTAGACCTATCACTGACCTTGGATGACCACATTAGCAAACTCTCCAAAGCTGCTTTTTTTCAACGTCGAATTGCGCAACTTCTTCCTTTCCTCAGTAGAAAAGATGCGGAATCATTAGTGCATGCATTTATTACCACTCGCCTTGACTATTGTAACGCTCTTTTCTCTGGCTTACCAGCTCACTCCATCGTTCGTCTGCAGTACATCCAAAATTCTGCTGCCCGATTATTAACTTCCACAAAAAAATCTGCTCACATCACCCCTATTCTATTTAATCTTCACTGGTTGCCTGTATCTATTCGTGTGCAATACAAAATTCTTCTGCTCACCTTTAAGGCACTCAATGGTCTTGCTCCCTCCTATCTTTCCGACCTACTTTCTTCTTATATACCTTCTCGCGCACTCCGGTCTTCTAATTCTGAACTTCTTTGTGTACCTAGGTTCCGCCTATCTTCAATGGGCGGCAGGTCCTTCTCTGTTACTGCACCCAAACTTTGGAATTCACTTCCCCTGGCACTCAGAACAGTCACCTCTTTCAGTGAATTCAAATCAAAGCTTAAAACTTATTTGTTTAATAATCAACACTATCACTAATTTACATTGTGTATTTGTCTGTTTTGTTTTCTATTTCTGTCTTTACTACATAATCTGTGTTATATGCAACTGCATTATTTGTAACTGAATTGGGCAAATGTCCAATGAAATTGTTTCTTTGTAATCAATATTTGCTGCTTTGGTGTACCTTGTAGAGCGTCCTTGAGCTTGGGAAAGGCGCTATATAAATTAAACATATTATTATTATTATTATTATTACCTCCAGTCAGCTTAGTCAACAAACATGAACAGTCCCTTGTCCCACACAGTGAATGTACTAGCAGCTAGCGGCTAGCGGCTAGCGTTAAACTCCAAACTGTCCATAAACAAACTGGATTAGGCCTTTAGATAAATCACTGTTCAGCATTGAGAAATAGGGTCAAATTTACTAACAGCTTGCGCCAGCGCAAACCGTCTTTTGGCATTAAAATAGTATTGTCAGGATTTACTAAAGACGCGCAGTGGAGAATTAGCACTGAAAAAGCATGGACACAGTTATTTTTGCACCTGACCATATTGAATATGCATTTGTAGGAGTTTTCCTTTCAGACACAAAATTTATGGGAGGAGATTATTCATGTATTAATTTATTACAAATGCCAGAAGAACACATTATCCGAAATGGCTGCAATTATTGTTGCTAAGAGGAGGCACTGCAGAGAACAGAGAGCATGTGGTAGAAGGGAGAAGGGTTTTTCCACATGTATTAATTTATTTGTAATGCCAGAAGAACACATTATCCAAAAATATAATTTGCCAAGCCATGATATTTTTAACTTGCTTCAGGAAATACAAGACATCTTGGAACCCTCAACTAGGAGTCACGCAATACCAGGTCTATCAAAACTTCTTGCAACCCTAAATTGTTTTGGCCTCCGGTTCTTTTCAACATACTGTGGCTTCTTTATTTCTTTATTCTTTATTTGCGACTACGCTAATTTGCGCTGCGCTTGGTATATTGCGTTGGTCCATATGTAAATTAGATATTGCGTCTGTGCTCTTTAATTTATGCGTTGTTAGTAAAATCACCCGCAGAAATTTCCACGCCCTTCGGTACTATTTTGGAATTGCGCTCTCGCGCTAATTTGCCCTGTTTATTAAAACTGGCCCTTAATCTGATAGTTGTAAAGATTAGTCACCCTAATCTATCATATGCCACCTGAGAAATATGTTATTCACATATCACTGTCTATATTTCTTGTGTTCTCTGCGCACTGCTTTTTCTTCCTGTCTGACGTCATCTCTTTCTTTTTTGGCACTTGCACAATACAACTGGTGAGCCTATGAAACTTCCACTTTATAAAATACAGTAAATATTTTCATGTCAAGTGACAATAACAATGTACATTTCTTTTTACAGAACTGGAAAAATGTACAATATGAAAATAAACAAATTTAACAAACCACTGACTGATGTCTAATTTATTATATTTCCCCATTTTCCCTGGGTTACATAGTGGGCTTTTGGAGTGGGCTGGATGACCATCTTTTCAGACTGATACCAGCAGGATAAACATCTCGTACCCTGACACAGTACGTTGACTATTTGGCTGAATGGTTCAGGCTTTACCATTGGTGACCATTCACCCAGGGCCCCTATCTCAGAAATCCTCCATACCGGGTTGGATCTACCGGGTTAGGCAACTGCCACCCTAAGAAAAAGTGTTGCCACCCCATCTGCAACCTAAGAATAATCCTAGTATAAAATACAAATGTAAGCAGATTTTCCTGTACTGCTTTTAAAACTTTGATACTTCAATGTGGTTAAAAAAACACAACTAGACCCCAACAAATTAATTAATTACAGACCTATCTCGAATCTCCCTTTTCTGTCAAAGATACTAGAAAAGGTAGTATCATCACAACTATGTTCCTTTTTAGAGAAAAATTATATCTGTGAGGATTTCCAGTCAGGATTTAAACCGTATCATAGTTCTGTCAGGACCACTATTGTCATAATGATGAACACTTAGTATACAGTTTGGTTTAATGGTATGGTTCTGGGCAAAAAACTCCTTGCCCATCCATGCAGCCTGTCATGAATGAGCAGGGAGAGCAGCGGTAATAACCCCGCTAGGGTAAACAGAACAGAACAAGCAGATATCATTAATGTACTTCATGATATTGAAGTGTAACACATTATTCAAGATAAAGGAGTCTGATTCAACAAGGAATATCAGAAAGCCAAGTCCTGACGGTGGCGAAAGGAGGAGTTGGGGATGGAGGAGGGTAATTTGCTCCTGAGCAAGTGAAAAAGCTGCAGAATAATACTGAATAGAGCTTATATAGGAATGCAGTGATAGGTGTCGTATTCCTATAGGTAGATGTGATCAGCTGGGAGTCAGCTGATGCAAGCTTGACTCATGTGACCTGCCAGAACTAACGCTAACGCTTAATTACTGAGACTGCTCTCATTAGAGTTGACCAAATGACCTGCTCTTATCATCCGATCATGGTTGTATCTCTTTATTAGGGCTACTGGATCTTAGCGCTGCATTTGACACTATCGACCACAACATTCTTTTGAATAGACTAGAAAATTATGTTGGCATTATAGGAAGTGCATTGGCATGGTTCAAATCGTACTTATCTGACCGCCATCAATTCGTGGCAGTGAATAAAGAGGTATCATACCAATCACAAGTGCAGTATGGAGCACTGGGACCATTACTTTTCACGCTCTACATGTTACCCTTGGGAGATATTATTAGGAAACATGGTGCTAGCTTTCACTGCTATGCTGATGATACTCAGCTTTATATTTCTTCACAGCCCCACGAAACATACCAATTTGCAAAACTCACGGAATGCATAGTTGATATAAAAACTGGATGACTAGTAATTTCTTACTGTTAAATTCTGAAAAAACAGAGGTGTTAATTATATGACCAAAAACCTCTGCATGTAATGACATAGAACACTGTCTAATACTTGATGGCTGCTCTGTCAATTCTTCGTCATCAGTTAGGTGTGCTATTTGATAGCAATCTTTCCTTCGAAAGCCACATTTCTAGCATTTGTAAAACTGCATTTTTCCATCTCAAAAATATATCTAAATTATGACCTATGCCCATCAGAAACGTTAATTCATGCGTTCATGACCTCAAGGTTAGATTATTGTAATACTTTATTGGGTGGTTGCTCTGTGCACTTAATAAACCAACTCCTGCTGGTTCAAAATGCAGCAGAGTTCTTACTAGAAACAAGAATTATGATCATATTATCCCGGTTCTGTCAACACTGCACTGGCTCCCTATTAAACATCGTATACTGTACATTTTAAAATCTTGCTAATTACCTATATAGCCCTGAATAGTTTAGCACTTCAGTGTCTGAGAGAGCTCTTATTGCATTATAGTCCTTAACGTCCGCTATGATTTCAAAGCTCTGGCCATTTGATAATACCTAGAATATCAAAATCAACTGCGGGTGGCAGATCCTT
>NW_015646369.1:184991-191988 GCF_001515625.1 Sinocyclocheilus rhinocerous | reverse complement strand
TAGGCTGCATTAATTAGGTCAGCCGGAACCGGGAACACTTCCCATAACACACAATGTACTTGTTACATCGTTAGAAGAATGGCATCTACGCTAATATTAGTCTGTTTCTTTCTTATTCCAAGGTCACCGTAGCCAACAGATCCAGTCTGTATCCAGATAAGATGGTCACTGCAGCCACCCGGATCAAGCCGTAGCCAGTCCAGATGGTGGATCAGGACCTAGAAATGACCTCGACAGCCCTGAATTTTAGCGGAGACCAAGACAACTAGATGAGCCCCAAAGACAGAACCCCTCCGAAGACCACATCGTCTAGAAAAGTGGTTTTCAAACCACTCCATGAAGTACCCCCAGCACTGCACATTTTGCATGTCTCCCTATATTTGACACACCCACTTCAGGTCTTGCAGTCTCCACTAATGAGGTGATGAGCTGAATCAGGTGTGATAAACGAGGAAGACATACAAAATGTGCAGGGCTGGGGGTACTCCAGGACAGGTTTGAGAACCACTGCCATTTGATAATACCTAGAATATCAAAATCAACTGTGGGTGGCAGATCCTTTTCCTATTTAGCTCCCAAACTCTGGAACAATCTACCTAATGCTGTTCGGGAGGCAGACATACCCTTTCAGTTTAAGTCTAGATTAAAAACCCATATCTTTAACCTGCCTTACACATAACACATTTCTATTATTCAAATCCATTATAGGTGCATTAATTAGGTCAGCCGGAACCGGGAACACTTCCCATAACACACAATGTACTAGTTACATCGTTAGATCTCTGCACAATCTGACTTTGTTGCAACCTAGAATTAAACTGCTGGTCTCGTCTGGCAGGAGGAGGACGGCACACTATTTTGACACACTATTTACCTTTTTTAATAGTGTAAAGCTGCTTTGACACAATCTGCATAAGAAGCGCTATATAAATAACGTTGACTTGACTTCAATGTGATGACATAAAAATAAGAGTGTACTATAAAATAATAGCTAGAAAACATATCTTTCTATAAACTGTTCTCGAGTGCTGCATTGCAGACTTAGTTAAGAATCTAATCTTCATTAACTAAATTGAAACTAAAATTTTATGCTGGCTTAACAAAATGTTATCTTGACTCTTTGCCTGCTATTGATGGAATTTTCCATTTATGAGACAACACTGGTGTTGCCACACCTCATGGTCCTCATGACACCACCTTGCCGTTCCATCTAGCCTCCAAGCTTCTGTGTCTTGGAGGCTGTCCCTAGCTACCTCGTCTCACCACGGAGACTTCCCAATTTCCTTATTGCGACCATAGAGGTCCTGCTGTACTTGCTGTACTTGGTTCTGTCCAGCTCCTCCACTTTGGCCAGCTCCAACCAACTTTTTTGGCTCTGCCTCAGGATTCCTGGTCTAGGTGCTCAGATACCCCGGGTTCATGTCTGACCTCTGAGCCTGTGGACCCACAGGCTCCACCTCCACCTCTACCTCCTTGCTCCCTCAGCTCCCCCTTGGTTTGTAATCCCCTGGGCTCCCTCGTCCCTCCGGCTCTGACTTGGTCATCACCCATGGACTTCCGGGCCTCCGGCTGTGCCACAGCCTGTGCCTCAGTCCTCCACCCTTTCTGGCTTCCCTGCAGATCCTTCTTAATTCTCACTTGCACTGGCTCTGTCTGGGTGTTCTGAGCTGATCTACCAGACCAGCGATGTCATCCTGGGTCTGCGTCCCTTTGGCTCCACATGGGTCTCCACTTCTCCTTGCTCCACCTCGGTTGGTTGATCCCCTGGTTCCACACCGGCCTCAACACCGAGGCATCAGATGCCACCTTCAGGAGGGAGGAGACCTTTCACATACTCACTCTGCTCTCCGGATTAATCACGCTCACCTGTGATCAATCGCCGGCTAATTAAGGACTGCACTTAAACCCAGCACATGATTTGTTTCAAGTGAAGACAGATATGTCACCGTGTGAACCATTAGCTAAATTAAAATGATGCAATCTTTAAATCTCCAGGATTGCAGATTGTTTAAAAAAGATGCAGAGATCCTGCACAATATTTTGACTATGGAAGTAAATTAGTGACTCAAGTCTTTGAAACAAAACAAACAAACAAAAAAACATGTTGAATTGCAATAACTGAAAAAAGTTAGCATTGCATTATGTTATAGAATAGGCAATTTTTGTTCTATTTTATTATCCTTTACAAATAATTCGGATATGAGAGCATTCTTCCGCATCCAGGCTCTCACATAGATTGCATCACGGCGACGCGACGAAGGCTGTCCCAATTCAAAGGCCGTGTCCTACGAAGGCCTCGTTTATAGGCCGATTGCATCACAGCGGCGGGGCAAAGACCGTCCCAATTCACGATGCATCCTCCGAAGCCTGCATTCCAATGCCGATTGCGTCACCACGGTGCGACGAAGGCTTCAATAATTCGAACGCGACTTCAAATGCGCCCTCCATTTCTCGAGCAAATGAAGGATACATCAGATGGATCCTTCGCAGCCTACCTATCCCAGAATTCATAGCGCGCCGGTGACGATAGGACTTTTATTCAAACAAAATAGCAGGTGATGGTTCTGTGGCGGCCGACAAATACACTTATAAATGTAAGTATTGTTTTAATTTACTCAAATAGCTAGCGAAACAAATGTTAAAAGTCAGGGGTCTTAAAAAATGTGAACTTAAACTAACAATACCACTGCACAGATTAATTTGTTTGGTGTTCTGAGGCATAAGTTCTTGTTTTTATTAAATTGAGGGCTGAATATGATAATTCCTTTACTGGGGACAAAAACTCTGCCAGTGTGGCTTGGAGGTAAGCTATTGCCCATTTGTAATATTTCTACTAGGACCTCTTGTGTACAGTACAAAACAATTAGCCCTCACCCTATATAAAGCCCACAGCAATAAGACAAGGAGTAGATAAGGCTACTTAATAGGTAGAGAAGTCTTTCACACTTGTATTTTTATTTTATTTTAATTTTATTAAAATAATTTTAATTTTATTTATTTATGTAGTGCTCTCATGCAAGATATGTCCACAAATGTTTTAGGCAAACTTGATGATCCAGAAATATGATTTCGGGATTATTTTGTATGCATGTCCTGCTGTGTCATATTTTCTAACCTATTGCCCATTTGTAATATTTCTACTAGGACCTCTTGTGTACAGTACAAAACAATTAGCCCTCACCCTATATAAAGCCCACAGCAATAAGACAAGGAGTAGATAAGGCTACTTAATAGGTAGAGAAGTCTTTCACACTTGTATTTTTATTTTATTTTATTTACTTAATTTTATTTATTTATGTAGTGCTCTCATGCAAGATATGTCCACAAATGTTTTAGGCAAACTTGATGATCCAGAAATATGATTTCGGGATTATTTTGTATGCATGTCCTGCTGTGTCATATTTTCTAACCTTAAGATTGCAGCCCTGTCTTACTAATTTTCATAAGGGGGACCTTTTTATGTATGCTTTCATTCAGCTGAGCAGGGAGACCTTGGTGGTGTGGCTAGACCTGGACGGGCTGCCACAATAGAGAGCCTGGTTCAGCCTCTGCCAGTGGAACATCATCAGAGTGTTTGAGTGCATATTTCCACTGTGCAGCACTGGGATGTTTAGTTTTATCCTGCAGTACAGGGGTCTGGTCTGATTTAAGGAAAGGAGGAAAGGACTAATTGTGTAGCGCTATGAAGTAATTGGTGGAAGAAATATTGAGTTATTTTAGTAAAGTACTTTCAGTAACTACTAATAGTGCATTGAGGAAAAACTGCATGCATTTAAAACCTTAAGTAAAAGTATTATCTTGCATACTGTAATGTACTTAAGGTATGAAGAGTAAAAATAAAGGTATGATATGATGGTTTGGCATTAATAATACTGCTGCACTACTGTGTATGTTGCATTTTACTTACATAACGTGTTCAATGTTGTTACATTTAAAATACCTTATGTAAAATACATTATATACTGTTGGGCAGTTTAATGTACAACAGTGCATCATATTGTAAAAGACCATGTTTTTAGTGTTGCTGTCGAAGAAAAAAAAAAAACTCCGTACTTCTCATTTGTATGCGAATACTTAAGGAATGCATTTCATTACACTCCACCACTTTGTTATTTTGCAAATGAAACAAAGTTTATTGCTAGAATATTAACAAATAGTTGCTAACTTCAGCTGCGTCCGAACGACTCGGACCGGTTTAGCCTATGGAGGACTATTCTTGCCTAGCAACAGAATGTGCTTTTTACTGTTTTGTCTTGCTTTTCAAAGAAAAAATCAATTACAAAACTATTTTAAAATATTTACTTAACATTGAACATTTTTAACATTCTAGCAGACATTATACCAACAAAGCACAATTTAACTTAAAATTAAAAAGTAAAATTATTAAGTAAATTGTTGGCCATTTGAGACCCTCTTCTTGAATCAGTTATGTATTTTTTTTTACTGTACAAATAAATGCAGCCTTGCTGAGCAGAAGAGGATTATTTTAAAACATTAGAAAATATTACAGATCCCAATTTTAACACTATGTGTGAATGTTATAATAAATATATTAATAGAGCTGTTGTAATTATTATCATCATTATTATTGTCTTACTTTTTATTTTTAAAAATTCATAAAAATGTTACTGAGCAACTGACGAGTAACACTGTTTTGGTGCAGATTTTCCTGGAGAAGTTGACACTATTTGCCAAAGGTCAGAGTCAGTCTGTAGATTTGAGTTGACATATTTAATAAAAAATCACGTAGTTTATGATGGTCACAGACTGATTTTTTAGCTTCCAGTCGGAGGATATCAAGCATGTTTGATATTTTCAGCAGATTTTAAAATATATATTGTTTTCATTTGTCACACGTCTCCTAGCAACAATGCACACATTTCTGTGTGAGTTTATTGTGATTGGAAGGAATTTTCAGCAACACAACTGTAGCTGTAACTTTACAATAGCAACACTGCTTTAACAGCTTTAACGAAAAAGCAAAACAGCAAGATTTATTTGACTTAAAAACAAAAATGTCAAAAATGCTCTGTAATCACTCTCATGGAACTTTGATGTCATACACAGAATGGTTTGTGCAGTGCTACTTCAAGTCAAACATGTAGCCTACTGTGTTTCGTTTGGAGATGCACAACAGTTCTTCTGTGGCTTTATTACAGACAATATTGTGTCTAATATATACCACAAGATTCAAGATTCAAGAAAAGATTCAACTATTGAATTTAAATATCACATATGCAACTGGTCAGTGTTAAAAAAAATGCTGGGAAATCACTTCGCATATCCCTACAAGAGTGATTACTGATAGACTGTCTAAAAAAAAAAAGTCATGTCTTGTCTTTCAAATGTAGTGAAGTTAAAGTCATACATTTTCAGAAAAAAATAAATAAAATACTCAAGTAAATTGCAGATACTCAAAAAGTGTACTTAAGTACAGTAATCAAGTAAATGTACTTCATTATTGTCCACCTCTGGAATTAATCTATACTAGTTACAGTAAATAAGGAAAGGTGTGTCCAATCCTGTTCCTGAAGGGTCACTATTCTGCAGAGTTTAGTTCCAACCCTAAATTAAACACACCACACAGAACATTTGAACAGAACATTTCCACCTGGCAGGGTCTGAGTCACTCGCTGCCTTCGAAACCACATACTTCCATTCTATTTAGTAGGCAAAAAACGATAGGCAAACGAAAAAATATGCCTGAATCCTTAGTAATCATAAAAGAGTAGGCGAGAATTCTTGTGAGATTCAGACGTGCGTATATTTAAGTTGTGTTCGAATATGCCTACTTGCCTACTATATTAGTAGAAAAGAGTATGTGAAGAGAGTAGTATGTCCGAAACCTCTGTATTCATGAAAGAGTAAGCGAGAAATCCTCGGATGTCTTACTGCTTGAGCCTAGATTCTGAAGTGTTCACCCGATGGTACTTTTCTATCCCAGGAGACCACATGAGAGGATACGTCATCATAGAACGTGATGGAGAACAGCGACGAGGGTGTTTACAAATGTGAGTATTAGAAACCAAAAACTCAGTTATCAAAATCGCTTTTGTTGATTATTATTTGTTGATTACAAATGAACAAACTATTGAATTGCTGAAGGTGTAAAGATGCTAAACAGTATAGTATATTTGTGATTTTGCAGTAAAAACACGTTTTATTACGTATAGCTAAAAGGGGAACTCCAGTAAGCACATGGACGTCTCCAAAGTGGATTTTCATAAACCATATACATCTTAAAGATGATTAATAAATGTCTGTTTAACATCTGACAGGAAAATCTTTGATAAGAATTGCAGATGAGCACATCTAATTGACATGAAATAGACATCAGAGTGATGTACAGCCATGTGAAAAAGTTAGGACACCCTATTGAATTCCATGGTTTTATTTATCAGGACATAATAAAAAAATCATCCGATCTTTGCCAGGTCTTAAAATTTGGAAAATAAATCATTAGATGAACACACGTCACATGACACATTGCACCATGTCATTATTGATTTAACAAAAATAAAGCCAAGATGGAAAAGCCATGTGTGACAAACTTAGGACACCCTCTGATTCAGTTGCATGTACATCCACTTTTACTCAGCAATTACTTGAAGTAATCATTTTCTCTATGACTTTATCAGTCTCTCACATCGTTCTGGAGGAATTTTAGCCCACTCTTCTTTACAACGTTGCTCCAGTTTATTGATGTTTGTGGGTATTTGTTTATGCACAGCTCTCGCCACAGCATTTCAGTCAGGGTGAGCTCTGGACTTTGACTGGGCTATTGCAACCCGTTGATACTTTTCTTTTCAGGCGTTCTGTTGTAGATTTGCTGGTGTGCTTGGGATCATTGTCCTGTTGCATGACCCAGTTTTGGCCAAGCTTTAGCTGTCGGATCGGATGGCATCACATTTGACTCTAGAATAGACTTGTGCCGGTATTCGGTAATGCGATATATCACGGTAATGAATATGCACGATATTGTTATCGTGGGCACTTC
>NW_015646369.1:178076-184945 GCF_001515625.1 Sinocyclocheilus rhinocerous | reverse complement strand
ATAAGAAAAAAGTTATTAAACCTGTTATACTGTATTATGACAGCACTTTTTTTTTACTTAATTTCAGTATCGTGATAATACCGTATACCGTATTAAAAGCATTAGCAATGAATCGCAACATGAAAATTTGATCATATCCCTACTCTAGAATACTTTAGTATACAGAGGAGATCACAGTCGACTCAATGACTTCGAGATGCCCAGGTCCTGTGGCTACAAAACAAGCCCAAAATCATCAGCCCGCCTCCAACATGCTTGACTTTTGGTATGAGGCGTTTGTGCTGATATGCTCTTTAGGATTTCACCAAATGTGGTGCTGTGGCAAAGCATCTCATCTTTGGTCTCGTAATTTCAAAAGACATTGTTCTAGAAGTCTCATGGTTTGTTCAGATGCAACTTTGCAAACCTAAAACGTGCTGCCATGATTTATTTTAGATAGAAGAGGCTTTCTTCTGGCAAGCCTTCCAAACATGCCACACTTGTCCCATATTTTTCTAATTGTACTGTCATGAACTTTATCATTTAACATGTTAATTGATGCCTGTAGAGTCTGCGGTGAAGTTCTTGGGTTTTCTGCCATTTCTCTAAGCGTTACACGGTCTGATCTTGGGGTGAATTTGCTGGGATGTCCACTCCTGGGAAGATTGGGGTCTGTTTTGAATGTCTTTCACTTGCAATATGTCATGTGTTGTTGTTCATCTGAGGTTTTATTTTACAAAATGTAAGACCTGCCAAGGACCAGATATTTTTTACTATGCCATGATACAGAAAACCGTGGAATTCAATAGGGTGTCCTAACTTTTTCACATGACTGTATGTGTGCTATTATCAGTGTTGGGAAGGTTACTTTGGAAATGTAATAGGTTACAGATTACAAGTTACCATACTTAAAATGTAATAAGTAGTGTAACTTTTCAATTACTTTATTAAAGTAATGTAACTGATTACATTTGATTACTTTTTGATTACTTTTCTAAATTTCTATTTTTTTTAACTGTTTATCATTTTCAAACATGTAAACCAGGCAGGGTTAACCTTACAGTAGTATTCAACGGATTACTGTCAGACTTTCGAAATCCTTCATCACTTGAATTAAGATTATATTTCAATTTTAAAGTAGACATTGAATGCAAAATTCACTTTTACATGGTGTTTGCGTATAAATGTATCTTAGCAGTGTGTCGACACAACCACTCTACAACGATAAAAATCCATTCACTCCCTTTTTTAATCCCCCAAAATCCTAAACAGTCTCAATTATCAAGCCGTTTTGATTTTCTGAGCAGTATGATGTCATATTGTTCAGGCCCCGCCCACAACCGCTGATGTACTGTCCATTCTTAGCATATTTTCACCCTCAGCCAGTTGTATGAAGTACATCATTTTCTCCACGCTCCAGCAGCTGTAGCGACAATGTCTTGTAAGCAATGCAGGTGTTTTGTAGTTTTGTGATGTAGAAGAACATAATAATCTTAATTTTCTCCCATCATCAGAGCAACTGAGGACGCAGTGCATTAGTTTTGTTTTTAATGGTAATGCACGCTGATTACAATTACTTTTATTTTGTAATTAAATTACGTAATTTCGTTACATGTAACTAGTTACTCCCCAACACTGGCTATTATGTAGTAGAATTCACTGTTGTCAACACTTACATTACATGAATGCAAGTAAAGAAAATAAGCAAATTACATAAAGTAACTATTTTGTTACTTTTTTGTAAATCATTTGTCCAGTGCTTTTGATAAATGTAGGAACATTTCTGTTGGATAAAAAGCGAGTTAACACGTCAGCAACTACCTCAACATGTAATTAAGCACATAAATCACAGCGGTAGCTTGAATCTTGTTTGGATGTTGCAGGGACAGATGAAACACGTGTACTTATCGGGTGCAGAGTGAGGGATGCTGCCATGAAAGGCTTTGAGTGAGTATTCTACAGAAATGAATAAAATATCTTTTTAAATCTTATTTTAATTATTGCAATTTCAAACTTTATTACAGAGTTATTACAGCACTTTTCTTATTCTTGATTTCTGTGCATTTGCTGCAGAGGTTTTGTGGTGGAGCAGGGCCTGCAAGGCAAGGTGACAGCAGCGTTTGTGGAAAAACAAAGGAAAAAAACCTGAAACAAAAATATTAGGTAAAATCATTTTGTTACTTCTAATACAGAAATCAAATGAAATTTGGCTATTAAAATGACTGCTTTTGTATGATGTTTGTGCATTTTTTGTAGGATCTGAAATGTCCACTGGTGTCAGCACTGAGGATGGGGAGCTTACAGCAGCATCCTGGAAATTGTATAGTGCCATGGATGAGACCCTCCATCACTCCACCCGTCAGCCTGAAGTTCATTTCTTCAAGATACTACTAGAATATAAATGCATACATACAACTTCTGTATGGGGTGCTAAAAGGATTAGTTCCCTTTGCCATCCATGATCAGATTCCAACCTGACTGCAGCAATGAGGGGCATGATGGACGGCAAAGACAGGCGTAGGTGGGCACAGTGGTCAGCTGCTTCATCAAAATAAACCTGCAGAACTAGCACAGCTGTGTTGAGATGGCAGTAGGATGTGTGGGGTTCACTGCCTGGAAATATGATTGTTAGAACAATAAGTTTGAATGAAGCTGAATTTAATGTGTAGTTCACTTGTTTATGTATTCATTTATTGTGATGATTACTTTTTTTATTCATGTTTCCTATGGTTGTCAGTAAATAAAATATATTATTTCATTAATTCATGCATTAATTCATTTTGCTTGTTTTACTAAAATGTGTCGTTTTCAGTAAAAAAAAAAAAAAAACACGTTTTCAGTGAAACCACATACGGAGGCAGTCAAAAATGCATTTTGCATCTGTAGATCACATTGCATTTGTAGTAGCAATGCTATGCACCTTGAATTTGTCTCTTGAATGCCTATTTTCCACCCACCAACTCATGATCATTATATTGAGGAAGTAGACCAAATCAACACTTTGTTGTGTTGTACATAATATTGCAATTGGAATTCAAATTGCCAACCATATACTTTTTATTCAACCTTCTTTCCTGTTTACTCATAAGCTGCGTAAAATGGATTCATCCATGCAAGTGTATTTGTGTGCGGCATTTGCTATTTCAGAGAAAATAATGTAGGATGTGAAAGCATAAGAGGGAAGGGTTGCAACAATATCTGAACACAAATGCTCAAAGGAGACACATTTAAAAACTTGTTACCACAAAGTAAAAATAGCAATGCATCTCAGCTGACCTTTCATGACCGTATCATCAAAAATGCATTATATACCAAGTGGAAACCAGGGCAAAGAGTCAAGTAGCCTCAACTCATCTCTCCAGGAGCAGGGTTGGTTACCCCTGGTGTACATACACAAACACTGTGAAGTGCAATCTTTGTGTTGGGAATGGTTACTTAGTCACGTAAACAACACATAGCAATGTAATTGGTGGAAAAGGGGTATCCTTTGTTGCGTTTATATTAAATAGACTACAATGGACAATAAATGAAGTAAATACATACACAATAGTATACGAGTTGTATGTCATTACAATGTAATTTGGGAAACGTTTATAATAATAAAGGATGTTTACATGAAAAATGCTAAGCAGGTATAGCATGTAGCTTATATAAAAAGCTACAAATAATATATTTCTGTCTCATGTGGCAAAATCCACATTAGATCGGAAGTTATTGCAAACACTCGATAGTGTGAGTAAAAGCATACTATTAATATTATAAATTGTAGCTTGAGAAAATAATTCACAAAAGGTCCTACAAAAATTCATGTTTTCTAGACTGACTTTCAATAATAGATGGGTAAAAGTAAATCTTGATCAAAGCAATGTAATGCTGGAATATAGACAAATAATGGCTGTATAAAACCAAAAACTGGAAGAAGTGTGTAATAAGCATGCACACAAATACCATGATATACTGTGAAATCAACAGAATCTTTAAAAAAAAAAACAGCACTATGCCGTTTTTTTTGGTCAGACCACCCAGCTCTTTCTTTAACAATATTGGAGACTTAGAAAACAGAGTGTTGACTGCCATGCTATTCAGGGGTGCGATTCTCGTAAATGATGTTATTCGTTGATTAACTACCATAGTATGATCAGTGTTGGGGAGTAACTAGTTAAATGTAATAGAATTGCGTAATTTAATAAAAAAATAAATGTAACTGTAATCTCTTACAGTTACTGAGAAAAAATGTGTAATTAAATTACAGTTACTTATGAAAATGTTAACGATTACAAAAGGGGGTTACATCTGAATATTTTCACACACATACAGATTTGATCGATTTCTTTCCAAAATTGCTTTGACTGCTCTAAAATATGAAACACCAATGTTTCAGGAGTTTAGGAGACAGAATAGGACACATGCTTATTTGAAAACTGTTTTATTTCCTATTTGGGTTTATGTATGTTTTTTCTTTTTTTAAATTAACTGTTTTTTTTCCCCAAAGCATTGTTAGATGCCAGTGTTTCCTGTCATAGCTATGTATAGATTTGATAAAAAAAAAAAAAAACTGTATCATAGCTATTAAAATATATCTTATGAATTTAAATCTTTATTTAACCTTAGAACCATCTCTAAAGTCTGATTTTGTGGTGGCTGTGCTTTAAAATTAAATCATTATAAACTTAATTCAAGTGATGAAGGATTTTGAAAGACTGACATTAATCAGTGTTGAGTACTACTGTAAGGTTAACCCTGCCTGCATTAAACGTTTGAAAATAATTAACAGTTTAGAAAAGAAATTACTTTAATTAAGTACTTGAAATAGTTACACTACTTATTACTTTAAATAGGATAACTTGTAATCTGTAACTTACTACATTTCCAAAGTAACCTTCCCAACACTGGTACAGTGCAGCTCTATTGGGATACGCATTGTAATGACTTTCAGGCAAATGAAGAAAACTAAAGTTTTTTAGCATATGAAGAGTTGGAACATTGCTCTCGATAGATAGAGCATGTCACATCAGTTTTGTAAACTTTTCTTATATTTAATTTGGGCCTGTTCCTAGGGCCAGAGTTTTTTAAAAAGATGTATTTTTGACATTTTTATAAATCTTGAACATGCCTCATTTTAGACAGACTTTGACTAAAATGGTTCTTGGCTAGAATGATACAAGATAATTTAATGCATGTGAGTTCATTCTTGTTTACATCGGTTCCAACTCTGTAATTATTGAGTATTCTTTAAGGCAAGACACTAACAGATATTGCTATCCTTTCCCAGCTAATTGATTACATTTAATGGGATAGTTCACCCAAAAATGAAAATTCTATCATTAATTACTCACCCTTGTGTCGTTCCAAACCTGCAATACCTTTGTTCATCTTCGGAACACAAATTAAGATATTTTTGATGAATTCCGAGAGCTCAACATTGTCTTTGTTTGTAAGACAACTTACAAAACTAAGATATCCAGAAAATGGACATAAGTGGTTGAACATACTCTAGGCCTCAAAACTAGACACAAACCTCAAGAACGGTGGCAATTGTCACGTGTATGTTCCTGTTTGCCCTTATTTGGTTCCTTCCTGTTCCTGTCCCCATTGTGTTGATTTGATTCCAGGTGTTCTCCGTTTATTTCCATTGATCCCAGGTGTGTCTCGTCATCCCCTCGTCTTGTCATGTGTTTAAATAGTGTTCCCTGTTTTTAATTCAGCGTCCGGTATTGTTTATGTTCATGTCAACCTGTGCTACGTGAGTTTTCCTTGGTTCCTTGACGTCATTAAAATTCTCTTGATTGATGTACTTCTCGTCTCCTTCGTTCCTCGCTCCGCACTCCTCTCAGTAGCCGGACCTCATAGCGGATCTTAGACTGAAAGTAAGCGGCGCCTTTTTTCCCCGGTTTTTTTTTTCCCGTTTTTAAATGTTTTTTGTTTTCCCTTTTGTTTCTCCCCGCTCATATGGAGGAACGAGCGAGGTTCATTGCCGTGGCTCAGGCGAGCCCCAACCCGATCGTCTACGCGAGGGCGTTCGTGCCGCTTGCCGTCGCCAGCTCCCTCGAGGGGGAAACCCTCGTGATACTGTTCTGGCTCGGGATCACATTCCGTCGCCCCGCGGAGCTCCCAGACACCACCAACCTCGACTGGAAGGAGGCAGTCATCCGGTGTCTGGAGAGCCTCTGATCCTGATCCTCAGTCAAGCCCGCCAGCCACGGCTCTCTCCAGCCTGCTGGCCATTCCGAAGTCTAGCGCGCCGGCCGCGCCGAAGGCCGCCATCTCCATCGCCTCCGCTAGTCCCGTCCAGCCCTCCTTCGTCTCTAGAGTGCCCCCTCAGATCCCCAGTCAAGCCCAGGGAGAGCTCCTGATCCCCAGTCAAGCCCAGGGAGGGCTCCAGCCCCAGAGCTTGCTCCAGGGTCGGCTCCAGCCCCAGAGCTCGCTCCAGGGTCGGCTCCAGCCCCAGAGCTCGCTCCAGTGTTGGTTCCTGCCCCAGAGCTCGCTCCAGTATCGGCTCCAGATCCCCAGTTAAGCCCAGGGAGGGCTCCAGATCCCCAGTTAAGCCCACGGAGGGCTCCTGTTCCCGAGTATAGCCCACGGAGGGCTCCAGTTCCCGAGTATGGCCCACGGAGGGTTCCTGTTCCTGAGGTTGGCCCAGTGAAGGCTCCTTTTCCCGAGTTTAGCCCACGGAGGGCTCCAGGTCCCGAGTTTAGCCCAGAGAGGGTTCCGGTCCCCGAGTTTAGCTCGGTGAGGGCTCCAGCCCCCGAGGTTGGCCCAGTGAGTGCTCCTGCCCCCGAGTTTAGCCCAGTGAGGGCTCCAGTCCCCGAGTTTAGTCCAGAGAGGGTTCCAGCTCCTGAGTTTAGCCCAGTGAGGGCTCCTGCCCCCGAGTTTAGCCCAGTGAGGGCTCC
>NW_015646369.1:171896-173139 GCF_001515625.1 Sinocyclocheilus rhinocerous | reverse complement strand
CCCGAGTATAGCCCACGGAGGGCTCCTGTTCCTGAGTATAGCCCATGGAGGGCTCCAGTTCCCGAGTATGGCCCACGGAGGGTTCCTGTTCCCGAGGTTGGCCCAGTGAAGGCTCCTTTTCCCGAGTTTAGCCCACGGAGGGCTCCTGTTCCCGAGTATAGCCCACGGAGGGCTCCAGTTCCCGAGTATGGCCCACGGAGGGTTCCTGTTCCTGAGGTTGGCCCAGTGAAGGCTCCTTTTCCCGAGTTTAGCCCACGGAGGGCTCCAGGTCCCGAGTTTAGCCCAGAGAGGGTTCCGGTCCCCGAGTTTAGCTCGGTGAGGGCTCCAGCCCCCGAGGTTGGCCCAGTGAGTGCTCCTGCCCCCGAGTTTAGCCCAGTGAGGGCTCCAGTCCCCGAGTTTAGTCCAGAGAGGGTTCCAGCTCCTGAGTTTAGCCCAGTGAGGGCTCCTGTCCCCGTGCTTAGCCCAAGGAGGCCTCCAGTCCCTGAATCCCCTCCCGAGCGCCCCCAAGTGCCCACTCCTCCAGAGCGCCCTCAAGTGCTCTCTCGAGTTGATCTGTCACGTGTATGTTCTCTTTTGCCCTTATTTGGTTCCTTCCTGTTCCTCCTTCGTTCCTCGCTCCGCACTCTTCTCAGTAGCATAGCCCGTGACAGCAATCAACAAAAAGTTCAACAAACTAAATCTGTTTTTTGTTTTTTTTTGCGAGTGAGATGAATTAATGCATGCTCACATTTATTCTAGAACTTACTCCCGATTTCTCTCAACATGGGGACGGAGAGCTTTCAATCAATAAATGGGGAAAAAAAGTAACTGGCGTTACTTATTTGAAAAAGTAACTCAGATATTTTCTTGTAAATTAAAAAGTAATGCGTTACTTTACTAGTTACTTGAAAAAAGTAATCTGATTTTGTAACTTGCATTACTTGTAATACGTTACCCCCAACACTGGTCATTACAGGTCAAAGCCATCTGATGTTCCATTTATCTAAATAAATAGGCCTAACATACTGCATATGGCTCTTAAATCACTGCTTTTAAAAATTCAGTGTTGTCATATTTTGAATACTTCAAACTGAATTGAGGTCATTTGTTTAATAATTTTATTACTGACTGTGTACTTGTCTTTTTTTTGTAAATTCAATTCCATTTGAAATCAAATTTGAAATCAAGCTTCCTTGTGCTGTAAGCCTTTGCAACAAAGTTACCCTATTTTAAAGACACAAATACACAGAATGAGCAAATGTTT
>NW_015646369.1:170836-171473 GCF_001515625.1 Sinocyclocheilus rhinocerous | reverse complement strand
CCAACAAATGTTAAAAAGATGAGCTCTTTACATCACAGTACAACAAATAACTAACAATAATGATAAAACAACAAAAAAAAAGCTTAAATGAAGTCAGCAAACAGCAAAACAATAATCCTGTAACAGTAACTGCATAATTTATTCATGCTGCAATGCATGCTGGGAACTCACAAAGCCTTAACATTTCAACAATATGAAATTCTTTGTTCAGACAAATGTGTTTGACTAGTTGGGACAACATTTGGGGTATTTTTGTTGGTCTGACAATGTTTTTTATGTAGTTTCAAGAAAATAGCATTTTTTAAAGTATTTGAGACTCAAAAGGTTTCGTAAACTGGAAAATGTGCAGTTGCATTGTACAGTTACAGTGTACAATTCCCAGTGGTGGAGGTAACGAATTACAACTACTCACGTTACTGTAATTAAGGTACAGTCATTACAGGTCAAAGCCATCTGATGTTCCATTTATCTAAATAAATAGGCCTAACATACTGCATATGGCTCTTAAATCACTGCTTTTAAAAATTCAGTGTTGTCATATTTTGAATACTTCAAACTGAATTGAGGTCATTTGTTTAATAATTTTATTACTGACTGTGTACTTGTCTTTTTTTTGTAAATTCAATTCCATTTGAAA